>NC_056746.1:565544864-565609864 GCF_019279795.1 Protopterus annectens
TCACATTAACATTAGGAGCAGTACCTTTAATCCACCTACCCATCCCAGACTGATTTTTTACCTTTTTATATTTCTTAAAGAATAAAAGTTGTTGAATATCTCTCAGCTATTTTGCTTGTGGTTTTCTTCAGTTGGACAAATTTTGGATCCTTCAAACCAAGTCCTGTCACCCGTGGTGGTTTTTAAGCTTTATATATATATATATATATATATATATATATATATATACACACCAAAATAAATCCAGCACTCCACTTTTGACCAAAGTAAATAAATCAGAAGGAGCATAAATATTTTATTAGCTTGCAGACAGTAAAATACACTCTAAACCGGTTTCACCCTTTAGGCGTCATCAGTGGATTACACATAGTGTTTTGATCACCATATTAAATATGTCCCCCTTAAAGAGACACATCCCAATTTTTAAAAAAAACACCATATATGCATGTATATTACCAAGATACAGAAGCAGCATGACAATAAGTGAATATACATACACACTCATACCCATATATTATATTATGTATTTTATTCTTGCACCTAAACCTCACTATTTAAAGAAACTGATTCAAACCGGGCTTATACAAAGCCCCTAAATTCAAAATCCACATTCTTTCCTTTTATCCAGTACTAAATGTTTTTCAGTCTCCCTCATATTAGTGTTACATATTGTATGTATCCCTATAAATATAAAGTGTGCCATAGTATGATCAATTTTATGTTTATATATGGCACTTCGTACCCTCTGACATTTGATGTCACTTATATGTAGTGCCACTCTGTTTTTAAAAGATCGTGATGTTTGGCCCACATAAAAGGCCCCACATTGACATACTGCCACATACACTATCCATTCTGTCCTACAAGTTATCAAATGTTGTATATCAAAAACTTTTGAAGTATTAATGGATGTAAATGATTTTGTTTTAGGAATAATTTTACAATATGTACACCTACCACAGGGATTACAGCCTCTAATTGTAACCAATTTTGTTTTATTACACCTCATTTTTTTTATACCGTGAAAGTGATTCACCAATATTCCTACCCCTCTTATACCCAAATTTACAATATTCATTAAGATAACCACTAAAGAACTGATCTTGTTTTAAAATATGCCAAAAATTATTAATTATACCTCGAAGTTTAAAGGTATTAGTTCCAAAAGTAGCAATAAACCTTAAAGGAACATTCCTCTCTGTGTTCCCACCATCACATTCATATCCACACACCAAATTTCTTTCCACCACAGCACTGAAAATACTGAAGCAACAGAAACGGACAACCACATTCTTTCCTTAGGAAAAAAATTGGTTTTCTGTTTCTTCAATATTTTCAGCGTTCGCTGAAAACGGGTCGATATTAGAACACTCGAAATTTTGAAAGTTCGGTGTTCTAATATAGACCCTATATATAAAGATATATATACTGTATATGTATCTTTTAGCTGTACATTCCTAATGGCACAATATATAGGTTCATAGGTTCATAGGTTTATACTAGGCTATCTGCCCTAAGGAATTTATAAGCCTAGCCCAAATTTTTGTGGCTTACGCCACCCCTTATATGAAAAAATACTGTGCCCATTAGTTTGTTGTGCCTCTGTCCAGCAGTGACACAGAGATGATTCCCGGGGTAAACCTATGATCTCCCATCCACAGGTCTAGATTTCTCTTGAACAGAGTCAGCGAGGTGCTCTGCCTCACATGGACCGGGATTTTATTCCACAGCATAGGGAGTCTCTGAGTGATAAATCTATCCCTCCAGCACATCCTATTTATATCCGTGCTAAGGTTTAAGTCGCTTGCTCTAGTGGTTTTGGTGGATTTGGATTTTTGAGGTGGAGCATGTCCATTAATTCCGGGTTGGACATGGCCTTGTATGTCAGGCACATGTCACCTCTGAGCAGACGGTATGCGACTGAATAGAGCTGGAGTTTCTTCAATCTGGCAGCATATGACAGATTTTGGAGTCCCTTTATCCTTTTGGTGAGGAACTTTTGGGGTCTCTCCAATTGCTGCAGATGTCGGGTGAGATACATCCCGAATGGGGCATTGTACTCAATCATTGGTCTGATAAGTGAAGAGTACAGGGGAACAATGACCTCACTAGATCTGGATGTGAATTCCTTCATGATCAGGTGAGCAATGTAGAAGGTCTTTCTAACCACTTTAGCAACGTGAGTGTCAAAAGAAAGGCCACTGTCAACCTGGGTCCCCAGGTCCCTGATAACCTCTTCTGTGCTTAGTGGATTGCCACCTATATGGTAGCTTGGGGTTACCTTGTTTTTCCTGAAGGGTATGACTATACATTTTTTGGCATTTAACTTCAGGCCATGGCTCTGGCACCAGCTATCTGTTTCCGTGAGTCCCTTCTGAAGGATATCCGTGTCCGATGCACTTTCCACTATGGCGCCCAGTTTGCAGTCGTCTGCAAACTTTGTCAGCCAAAGTCCTCCCAAGTTGGCCTGTACTTCTGAGAAGTAGATGCCAAACAATAGGGGGCCAAGGACCGAGCCCTGTGGGACACCACTTGTGACCGGCTTGGAGTCTGACACAGCGCCAGCAACTCTAACCCTGTGGGTTCTGTCCTTAAGCCAGTTTGCAACCCATCTTGTGACATATGGGTTTACATTTAAGCTAGTAAGTTTTTCTACAATACCCGAGTGGGGTATTGTGTCGAAAGCCTTTGCAAGGTCAAGGTAGGCTGTATGGACTGCCTTTCCCTCATCAATGGCCTTGGTGACTGTTTCAAAGAAGTCGACCAAGTTCAAAAGGCATGATCTTCCCTTGACAAAGCCAAACTGGGTCGGGTCCAATGTCTGCAAGTCCCCTATATCTTTGTTTATGAGCTCCATTATGATCCTCTCCATAGCTTTGCAGACTAGACTTGTTAAGCTTATGGGGGTAATTACCAGGGTCCGTAGAGGCCCGCCTTTGTGGAGTGGGCCCACAGTTGCCGTCGCCACTTCTTGGGCACGTATCCTGTGGTAAGGCTGAGATTAAACAGCTGCCTTATGTGCGGGTTTAATTCCTCATTTAGCTCATGTAGCACACAGCCGGGGACACCATCCGGTCCCATTGATGCTGTGTTTTAGCTTTAGAGAGCAGCTTTCACCTGCGCATTTGAGATGTCCGGGAGGCTACACTCGGCTGGGATAGTTATCTCTCCTTTAGGGAGAGGGGTGAAGTTTGCACTGAACCTGTCTGCCAGTATGTTGGCAATGTCTGTGGGTTCAGTGATTTTTGTATCATTTTGGACTAATTCTGAGCATATCTGGGAGTTTCCACCCAGGTTCCTAACATAGCTGAAAAAGGCCTTATGATTGTCCTTTGAATCCATGGCAATTTTTCTCTCAAAATTGGCCTTAGTTGATTTTATGAGTGCTCGTATTTTTTACTAATAATGATCAGGGGTGACTTCCCTTTTATGGATTTTGTTCTATCATGTAATAGCTTTCTCCTCTTATTGTAAAGTTTGTTAATGGCTGGGGTCCACCAGACTGGACGTTTGCCCTTTGTGGAAAGAGTCTTGGTTTTATTTGGGATTGCCTGATCCATGCAGTCCTGGAGGTGTTCATAGAAGGCATTTGTAAGGGCTTCGCAGCTTGGGTTGTGGTTTCCTCTGGCTCAGGGGCCTTGAAGGATACCACACCAGTCTTGAGTAGTGTGAAGTTTGCTTTAGAGAAGTTCTTCACTATGGTCTTTTTGTTTGGGGTGGGGGCGGATGTGGATTTCCAGTGAGATTAGTTTATGATCAGATCTCACCAATGAGGGATATACTTCGGTGTGGAGCATTTTGTCCCCATGTTTGTGACAATGAGATCTAGTATATTTTCTCCTCTCGTGGGAACAGTGACTAGCTGTTCCATGGCATTTGAATTTATGAACTCCAGGAACCGTTGGGCTAGAAAGTTAGGGCTTGAGTAATGTTCCCAGTCTATATTCGGGTAGTTGAAGTCACCCAATATGATGGTGTTTGGAGATACATTTATACCCTCCAGTGTCTTCAGGAAGGCTGTGTGAGTTTCCTGAGTTTGAGAGGGTGGCCTGTAGCATGCTTCAATTTGTAGAGCAGTTTTGCCTATGGTTAGTTGCACCTGGATGGTTTCCGAAGCTTCGTGCGTTGCCACCAACCTGGAGGTGTGGGTATCCTTTATGAATATGGATACACCCCCTCCTTTTGTGGTGTGGTCCGGGTTTTGGGGCCGGAACGCATGATATGAGGTAAAACCTAATAGTGCCGGGGTGCTCTCAGGAGCCTTGAAACAGGTTTCAGTTACAGCACAGACATCGATGTTCTCCATACTGAGAAGGGCCTCGAGTGCGTGCATTTTGAGATTTAGACTTCTGGCATTGAGCAGCATTACCCTCAGTTTCTTCCTATTTTTGTTTTCTAGGGTGGTAGGTTTAGAATTTGAGCCTTGCCTAAAAAAGGCACTATGGGGGTGGCAAGAGCCATTTTATCAATGACTGACCTACATAAATGAAATGATGATGTATGTTCCAACAGTGATAAACATGTTCTTCTGTCTATATGCCTGATATGTGCATACAGAGTTTCTATTGCAAAGCCTGAGAATGTGAATTCTGCATTGTTACAGCTTTTCATTAGTGCTGTAACCAGTATGATTACATTTAGTCAGGACTCCATTTCAAATGCACAGCACATGTTTAAGGTCTGTCATTTATTTTACTGGTCTTGATCCATGGAGTTGGAGTCTGAATGTTTGCAGAATCTGGCACAGTTCACCAATATCTGCACAAAAGTTGCTGATAAGCTTATATATGCGAATATGCTTCAGTGAACCTAGAATATCTCGGCGCAAAATAGAATTACCCAGTAGTATCAGTGCACTGTCTAGCAGTCACATCAAATTCATAATTCAAAAAACATGTATCACAAATCGTGGTGTGAAGTACCAAAGCCATGAAAATTATACAAGCCCAATGTAAGTTGCAGGAGATTTAAAGGAATACATATCTGCAGCAATCTGTCCAGAAGTTCCACAACAGCTACAAATGTCTCCATAATTTGTGTACTAATAAAATACATTCACTGAAAAATATAGGATCTGACAGAATCCATAAAACTTCCAGTAGAAAAAAGTAATGAATGCAAAGGGTAATCGTGGCCACTTTGTCATGGCTAACAGTAGCTAACAATGGGTGTGAGGCATGTGAGGGGAGCACAAGTAATGCACACACCCAAGGAAATAGGGAGATAGAAAAACAGAGGTAGGGTACAGGTGAAGAAGAGGGGCACACAAGAGGTCTGTTTAAATATGAAAATCTGAAGGACAGTCAGAGGGACATGGGTATATATATATATATATATATATATATATATATATATATATATATATATATATATATATATATATATATAAATATATTTATATATATATATATATATATTTGGTGGGAATAGGCTCTATTTTTTGTTTTTTGGAGAATAGACAGAAAGAAAAAGGCAGGGAAATGGGAGGAGAAGGACAAAACAGCCAAGAAAAATATATAATAAATATCACAAGACATGATAGACAAAAGTTGGAAATAAACATAAATGAAAGGTAAGGTACATAGACAACACAATCTACAACATGGACATTGCAAAAGGTATAAACAAGATAGGAATGCATACCAGCCATAGTGGCATGCAGAAATACATATGCACTTCTGCATTATGATGTTCTGACTTGTTACAAACTGTGTGATAGTCATTCCTGAATGTGTATGACTGATGACAGGCATGTGTTGAAGGGAAAGAATTAGAGATCACTGTACACATTGGATATGGAATCTAATCCCCAAGTAGTCTATCATCAGTACAAGTTAAGCCATGCAACAGCACTGATGACCAAATACAACCAAGGAAATGCTGGAGAAGACCAGCAGATCACAGGATAGAACCTCCAACCATGCATGTGAAAACAAACAGCCAAGTACAGTCCCATCAGCAGTACTGCAGCAAAGTAAAAAAGTGACTCCACATTAGATGCGTAGTGTACACAACCCAAACATACATGGAATGCAATGCATATGTCACACTCATATGCTTTGTTAGAGGCAACAGGAGGTGTTGACTTCGATTTATGTCAGATGACTGAGATTTTGGAAACTCAAACATCATATAGTCGAGACCATGTATTCAAATTTCCTAAAGCTGGAACAAAACAAGACACTATGTTTTTGAAGGGGTCAGTCCCCTGCACCCTTCACAGCCCCAGCAAATTATATATACCAACTCTGAGATTGCACTACAGTGGGGGAAAAGGTTAATTCCCTGATCTCCACTGTACCACAATCTCCATACAAATGCTTCAAGTTTCTGGAAAGTTAATCATATGGTTTTGACCATATCAAGTTTAAGATTCAGAAAACTCATTCATCTGACATACACCCATTGACACATATGTCTAACCTTCAGTGACCTAACAGGAATCTATCAGAAAGTAATGCTATTACACATACAGACACACCAATGACATAGAATAATAAATGGTAGGAAATACATGAATAATGCTATATAAGGAATGTCATGTTGTGCATCTGAACTACAACCAAATACTCTGAGTAATATGTAACATACATGTATAACGGAAAAAAGGATGTAACACAAGCAATTGCCAGTGCATTGTGTGCATATGTCATGCATCTGAATAATGGCAAAATAGTTGGCACAAGATAGCATTGTAACAACACAGCTACACTGTGACGATATGAGGTACTACCAGCTATGCCAGGAGAAGTAGGGTAGCAGATGTATGACATATGCCAGCACAGATAGCTGCCATTTTGTGGAGAATTAGATGTCATTTGTATATCAAACTGATTTGTACAGATGCTTGTATTGCAAAATTATTTTTAAAGCTGATTGTGTTAAAAATGTATCAACAGTGTGCCTTGCTGGGCAGAAAAAAATGTACATGTATTATTGGAACTGTTTAAATGTATTTATAGTAACAAATGATACTGGAAGAGAAGAGCTTAATCTCAATCCACCTAACTTTGAGAAATAGTAAGAAAATTAAATTACTGAACCTAGGCCATAAAGATGTTATCTCACAGTTCTGAATGCAGCCAGAGACAAAAAGTCTGTACTAGGAATCTTCCTGCATTGTCACTGGGGTGAACTAATTGCTACTCTGAAAGGGTGGAGGTTTGAAATAGTTTTATGACTTCTAGGACCTGCAGCAGAACTTATCAAGGCTCTGTGTGTGTGTATTATTGACACTTATGTGATAAATCCTGAGAGTTTCTAGCAATGGGGGCTTGCATGGGAACCAGAAGTCAGATGACCAGATGTATATGATGTCATTCTGTACAGGAATAATGTTTTAATATTAGATGAAACTGAAGTCTCAAGGCAGTCTGTTTCTTGGAACCTGACATAGAAGGATCCCTTACCTACTTCACCTTGCTTTGCTCTAGTACGTGAACCAGGGAATAGTAACTCTTTAGAGTAGTCAGGAAAATATAGTGAGATTAGTTAAGTACTGTTTTTCTGTATCTGTGTGAATCTATTCATATATGTATATAAAAGTAAACAACTTGAAGACATAAGGGAATGTAATATATTCCTTTAAGATTTGTGTTAGGATATCTCATTAATTGCTTTTTAATTACTTGATTGTAGTTAGTTTGTGATAGGTAGGTTGTGTCATGTGTTTGTTGGATTTTAAGTATAAAGGATGTGATGCCCTGATATAATTTTATTAACATTGAAGAAGGACTTTTTGTCTGAAAGCTTTGATTTATTAAAAAATATCTGTACAACGCTGTGGAACTTGCTTTTTGTTTTGGTGTTTTGGACTTTTTGCTTGCTGGTACCACTTCATCATTAGTTCACTTTGTGCTTTTCTGATACTTCTAACTGTAGCCCATGACATTCCTTTTATACGTCATATGGGCATAAACTGTACCAAGAGACATATTACACAGAACTTTTATTAGCCTGGGATTGCAAGGGATGTAACAGGGTACTGCAGGACCTGTGAGCAGTGCCAAAAAGGTAGGCAAGGCAGGAAACAAGTTCAAAGCTCCTTTGATGCCTTTGCCTGTGAATGAGGAACCATTTCAGAGGGTAGCTATGAATATTATGGAGCCTCTGAGTTCTCCAAGTTCCAAAGGGAAGAAATATATCTTGGTGTTAGTAGATTATGCTACTAAATACCCTGAGGATGAGGCTAGTGGCTCTGTCCTCCATTGAGGCAGAGAATACGGCAAATGCTTTGTTAGAGATTTTCAGCAGTGTAGGTCTCCCGAGTGAAATACTGACTGACAGAGGTGTCAATTTCATGTCAGACATTCTGGCTTGCCAATGGAAGGACTGGGGAATGAAGCACCTAAAGACCACCCCCTACCATTCCCAGACTAATGGTCCTGTGGAGAGGTTAAACTCTGCCCTAAAACCCATGTCATGGCATTTGCAGACCAGTCTAAGAGAGAGTGGGACAATTATTTGCCCCATCTGCTGTTTGCATACAGAGATGTACCCCAGGAATTGAAAGGTTTTTCATCCTTTGAGTTGCTGTATGGTCACAGAGTGTGGGGGCCTTTAGATTTGAGTCATTATGAGTGGGAGGGTGAGTATGAATCCCACAAGGACTCCATTGTGACATATGTCCTAAACCTCAGGACAAGGCTTAGGGAGCTCATAGGCTTGGCCCAGGAGAACCTGGCGGGAGCCCAACAGCAGAAAAAGGTCTGGCATGACAGGAATGCTCGAGCAAGAGAGAATACTGTGGGACAGCAGGTTATGGTTCTCATTCTGTCAGACACTATACGTTGCAGGCAGTTTGGGAGGGACCTGTCAAAGTGGTAAGGAATGTCAGTAATATTACCTACATGGTAGAACTGCAAGGCAGGAGATGAGCACAAATTGTACCATGTTAGCATGATGAATTCTTACCATGACAGGGAGGCCCTTGTGCTAAGTATTTACAGTAGAAGGCAGGCAGAGTCAGGTGGGATCTATGGCTACAGTAAGCCAGCCAGCAAAATGCCAAGTTACTATGGTGGAACCTAGGGTTTTAGTCATATGACATGACAGTGCAGCACTGTACTGGGGTCAGCAATGCCAAGGCAGATGGGATCTCAAGACAGAGTATGGATTAATGTATTCTCAGACAGGACCATTCCTCTCAAGCAACATTTCTCAAGGGACACTTGAAAAACTAGCTTGAGTCTTCAAAGGGGGGAGGTGAGATGTGATGATAGGAGGTACTGCCAGCTATGCCAGGAGAAGTAGGGCAGCCAGCACAGCAAGATGGAATTATATGTCATTTGTATATCAAACTGATTGTACAGATGCTTGTGTTGAAAATGTATTTGTAAAGCTGCTTGTGTTAAAAATGTATCAACAGTGTGCCCTGCTGGGCAGAAAAGAAATGTATATGCATTATTGTAACTATTTAAATGTATATATTGTAACAGAGGATACTGGAAGAGAAGAAGTTAATCTCAATCCACCTGACTGAGAAATAGTAAGAAAATTAAATTACTGAACCTAGGCCATAAAGATGTTATCACACAGTTTTAAATGCAGCCATATATAAAAAGGCTGTACTAGGAAGCTTCTTGCATTGTCTTTGGGGTGAACTAATTGCTACTCTGAAAGGGCTGAAGTTTGAAATTGTTTTTTGACTTCCAGGAGCTGCAGCAGATCTTAACAAGGCTCTCTGTCTGTATTATTGACATCTATGTGATAAAAAATTGGGTCTTGCATGGAAAACAGAAGTCAGATGACCATATGTATGTGATATCATTCTGTACAGACATAATCTTTTAATATTAGATGAGAGTGAAGTCTCAAGGCAGTCTGTTTATTGGAATCTGACATAGAAGGATCCCCCACCTACTTCATCTTGCCTTGCTCTACTAAGTGAACCAGGGAATAGTAACTCTTTAGATTAGTCAGGAAAATATAGTGAGATTAGTTAAGTACTGTTTTTCTGCATCTGTGAATCTATTCATCTGTGCTATTTTAATATTTCCTGTGGTTGAAGCTCTGGTGTTTATTGTAAATAGGTATTTCTTTCATGTTCTTTTATTATTTATTATTAAATATATTTAAACTTTTCATTGTGGCAAACTTTAGAAAATATTATAAGCTTATATTTTAAGATGGCACAGTGGTGCAGTGGTAGCATTGTTGCCTCACAGCAAAAGGTTCACCAGTTTGATTCTCAGCTGGAGTGCCTTCTGTGCAGAGTTTGCATGTCCTCCCTGTGTTTGTGTAGGTTTTCTTTGGGTACTCCAGTTTCCTCCCCTGTTGTAAAGACGTGTCTAGAGTGTTTCTCCCTGGGCCTCTGCTGAAAATTGGCTCCATTTCAAGTTAAACTTTCCCATTAAACAAATGTTAAATAAAATAAATATTCATTTGGTGACGATGGTCCACTCCTGAAAGTCTTACTGTTTGGTCAACATTACTATTGGTATTAGTATTAACTTCACTCAGTATAACTGAATACTCTTAAGAGCCCTATAGTAACTGACTGGTGGCAGTGAATCTTCCTTATAGTCTGGGCAAAGTTGGTAGAGTGGGTAATCTGTGCCAGCCTTTTCCAGATGTGTGTGTGTGTGTGTGTGTGTGTGTGTGTGTGTGTGTGTGTGTGTGTGTGTGTGTGTGTGTGTGTGTGTGTGTGTGTGTGTGTGTGTGTGTGTGTGTGTGTGTGTGTGTAAAAATTAAATCTCAAAGAGTGTGTGTGTCAGCTGTTTGGGGCAGGGAGATGAAGCACTGCTTTCACAGAGAGAGTGGTGGAGGACTTGTCTCAGGCACTGTGCTGAGGACTTAACTCTGCAGCTTACTGGGGACCTGGAGAAAGACAGAGAGAGAAATCCAGACCCTGGGCTGAGTGTGTTCCCCGTGTGCTCTTAAGGGAAATTGTGCTTGATGCAGAGAGGTCTACATCTGGAAATACTGAGTGTATCCATTTCTATTGCAAGTGAGCATCCCTCTCCAGTGTCAGTGGTGAGGATTCAGGCTCCCTGATTACTAGCCCAGAGTGGGGACTTCACATATATGATAATGGATGATAATGCAAAGGAAGGTTAAGTATACCACATATGTGCAAGATATATGCAAAACCTACAAAGGAGGAAAGGAGGTGGACATCAGAGATCCACATCAAGAAGAATGTGCCAGCAAAGCAAAGTAGGCAAACAATAAAGCAGGGCAACACTATCTAAGGACACATGTTGCATATGCATGAACACACCACATAAGGTGTTGTGGAAGTCCACCCAAGCTATACTGAAGTAAATGCCAAATGTATGTCATGGGCAGACTGCATTTCTGATGGCAATAAACATAGCCATGTACAAATAACACACACACAATAATGTGCACTCATTAAATAGCACTAGGCATATCTATATAAAATAAGAATCAGTGTCACATACACAAATGTACTGTCATGCCAACATATACGAAAGGCACAAAAAATACCTGGGATAATATATATTGCTGTCCGCAGATATGGTTGAACAAAAGACAGTCCTGTGAACAACTGTACGGCACAGGAACATGGATTAAATGAATGTTCACAGTCCCAAGGTATAATGGGATTTCCATATCAGTCAGAATATGTGCATTATTGCATATGTACACCAATTGCTGAAATACGGGTATGTGTGTGAACATATGCATGCATATTGCAATATAACAGAAGAACAAAGAAGGCATTCTGGAATGTTGCTACATAAAGCAGCAATTCCATAGTTTATACATGAATGGTACAGTGGCAATCAACACAGTGTGTGAAGGAGAACTGCCTATATGTAGAAGCCACAGTAATATGATATAACATGGCACCATTATGGCCAATACATGATACACAAAGCCAATATGTCAGTGTGGCAGCATGACACAGCAGTATAAAAGAAAGCATAGGGGCAAGGACATTACATACTGGTGAACAGACATGACACAGCAACCCACAAAACTTACCCACCTCACTGTGTTATATGTGAGCTATTAGGAAATGCTGTTTGTGAGTTGCTGTCATTCCACATATGTATACAGTGGAACTTGTGCCAGTAGCAGCATGATAACTGCAAATTTTATAAGTATGACATACAGGCTACAGTGTGTTGAACATAGTTGGACATAATAAGACTATGCTGCACTGCATGCATAGGAGCACACACATACACACAGACAAAAGGGGTAGCACACCTGTGTGCATGGAGCAATGTATGCATCAAGTACAGCATTCCATGGGCATCAATATGAGTACTGCATGTTTAGTGTGGTGCTTCAGGTGCAACATCATGCAAAATATCACAAGGCATCTGCATTGTACTGTCAGACTTGTACCACATAAGCATGGCAGCAATATGCTATGCATGCACAAGTGTGCCTATACAGCACAATTAGTTATATTGCACAATTAATCTGAATGCGTTGTGAAGTACAATCAAAAACATTACCATCAGCAAACACTTCCTGTTCCTGACTCAAAAAAAAATGTTTTAAATAAATATATATTGGTAAGCACAGGAAACATATGACTATTGCAGTTACCTTGTAAATGCATGATGGGCAGTCTTGCATTAATATTAGCAGGCATAGAGCTGCAAGTCAAACCACTCCCCTCACAATGTTATAAATGATTCTAAGTAAAATAACGTGGGCATATCTAACATATACCTCTATCCTTCCTGCCTGTCCATCCACTCAATGCACAGTGGCCAATTTCTGGAGCAATCCTCATCACCTGCAAAAAGTACAAAGCACTTATGAATGCCACAGATAGATTGTGTAAGGTCAATATATTATGCCAGGTATGTGTAAGATAACAGTGAAATACAGTGAGCAGCACATCTCTACCATTACAGATTCTGCCTATTCATTAATTGCTGTGTAACACTCAATACTTTTTACAGTGGAAGAGCACTGAACACAAATTTGCGGACATGAGATTCAAACCTACAACTCTCATCTATGTTTATAGTACAACATTGACACCTAAATGCCTAGTTAATCAATCTTGAGTGTGACTGCATGGAGTAACTGCAGTTAAACAACTCAAAAGTATGACTGTGCACTGAAGGAGAAAAATATGGATCAGGGTTTCCACATTACAAGATGGGTAAAATACAGTCCTTCGTGCACTATGTGCTATGCATTTCTAAACAAAAATGTTCAAGTCTGATTGCATGTCAGCACACTCTTCACCATAATAACACACAATAGTAACATTTCATAGTTCAGAGTTTTAGACATTGCAATACAACATATGGCTGCACTTAGACAAATACACAGGACTTCATGTTCATCACTGGTATGTCATACATCAAAATGTACATAAGGTAGGAGGGCAGGAAATGTCTAACTAGAATGTATTCTGATGTACCAAATCATACATCCAAAAATGTCCCTGATATTTGGAGATGTTCTAGATTTTGACTCAAAGTGTTGCTCCATCTTGCTCACTGTCTCCTAATAACACTAGAAGAAAGGTGGTAAATTACAATTAATAAATAATGACAATATGTTGAGGTGCAGACTACCTTAACTTCTGCAAATTTATATTATTTCACATTCCTGTTGTCTGTCACTGTCACACATTAATAGTACCAACATAGAAAATGTGTCCCTGATCATCACACTATTTCTAGATTAGTGTCTGATTATGTTGAGATGTAGCCCTGATTGTTGAGAGCTATGTTCCAAATATACAGGTTAAGCATGCCTCTGTGATCAAAACCTTACACATACAGCTGTATTGACATATTTTATCTTCAGAACATTTCCAGATAATGGCAATATTTGTAGTAATTTGACAAAAAAAGTTATAGGTGTACATATGTACAAACTAACTGTATGCTTCAACAAGCAGGTATCTCTACAGTTTCAAAATGCAATCTAGGCAGTCTCATATGTGGATTCAAAACCACATGTATCCATGACAGCTGTATGTTATGTTGGCCTCTTGCTTAACAGGTTCATAGGTTCATAGGTAGGTACTAGGCTATCAGTGCAAGGGCCTACATAAGCCTAGCCAACAAGGTTCCCTGGCTTTTGCCACCCAAGAAAGTTATTTTCCTGTGCCACTGTCAAGCAGAGACGCAAAAGTGATCCCCGGGGTGTATTTCCTATTTCCCATCCACTCATCAAGGTTTTTCTTGAAGAGTGCTAATGAAGAACTTTGCTTGACATAGATGGGTAGCCTGTTCCAGAGTATGGGAAGTCTCTGGGAAAGGAATCTATCCCTCCAGCATGTCCTGTTTATTGTGGGGACAAGGTTTAGGTCCCTAGAGCATGTAGCTTGGAGGGATTGGGATTTCTTTAGGTGTAGCATGTCCAACAGCTCTGGGTTTGACATAGCTTTATATGTTAGGCAGAGATCACCTCAGAGTAGGCGATATGCTATGGAGTAAAGCTGGAGTTTTTTGAGGCGGTCAGTGTATGGCATTTGTTTGAGGCCAGTAATCCTCTTTGTGAGGTACTTCTGTGGCCTTTCCAGCTGCTGCAAATGTCTTGTGAGGTACATTCCAAAAGGGGCGTTGTACTCTATAATGGGTCTAATGAGTGTCGAGTAGAGGGGAACAATGACCTCATTTTTCCTGGATGAGAACACTTTTATGATGAGGTGTGCCATGTAGAAGGACTTCCTGACTACTATGGCGATGTGACTATCAAAGGAGAGACTACTGTCTACCTGGGTCCCAAGGTCTCTTATTACACATTTGGTGTTAAGTAGATTTCTGCCTATGTGGTAGTTCATGGGTACAGAGTTTTTACCAAAGGGGATGACACTGCACTTTTTGGCATTGAGCTTGAGTCCATGTCAATGACACCAGGCATCTGTCTCAGCGAGGCCCTTCTGTAGGATGTCCACATCATTTGGGGACTTGACTTGACTATGGCTCCTAGTTTGCAGTCATCTGTGAACTTCATTAGCCAGAGGCCTTCTGTGTTAGCCTGTACTTCAGAGTAGATACCAAACAGGAGAGGTCCCAGGACGGAACCCTGTGGTACTCCATTTGTCACTGCTTTGAGGTCAGATTTGGAGTCTGCAACTTTTACAGTGTGGGTTTTGTCAGTGAGCCAACTGGCAACCCATCTTGTGATAGTTTAGTGAGATTAGCTATAATTCCAGAATGGGGCATGGTGTCGAAAGTCTTGGCGAGGTCAAGATAGGCTGTGTGAACCACCTTACCCTCATCTACGGCTTTGGTGACTGCCTCAAAGAAGTCAACCAGGTTCAGGAGGCATGATCTGCCGTTCACAGACCCGAACTGGGTGGGATCCAGAGTTTGGAGGTTACCAATGTCTTTGTTTATGAGTTCCATGATGATACGTTCCATGGCCTTGCAGACAAGGCTCGTCAGGCTGATAGGTCAATAGTTCCCGGGATCAGTGGTGGCTCCCCTTTTGTGGCACAAAACTTGATGTGAGGCTATTATTGAACATGGTGCTTAAGTGGGGAGCCAATTCATTCTGAAGTATGTGTAAAATGCAGCCTGGGATGTTGTCCGGTCCCATGGATGCTGTGTTTTTGGCTTTAGAGAGTGCAGCTTTTACCTGCATAGTTGTGATTACAGAGACTCTGCATTCTTCCTGTAAAGATATGGGCCCTTTAGGGGGTGAGAGGAGGCTAAAGTTAGCACTAAACCACTGAACCTATCTGCCAGGATGTTGGCAATATCAGTTGGTTCTGTAATTTTCTTGCCTTTGTGCTGTAACTCAGAGCAGATCTGGGTGTTGCCATCGAGATTCTTGACATAGCTATAGAATGCTTTGTGGTTGTCTTTGGAATTAGTGGCAATTTTGTTTTTGTAGCTAGCTTTGGAGGATCTTATAAGGGATCTCAGCTTCTTACTGAGGCTGACCAGGGAGCTCCTCCATTCATGGGATTTTACTCTCATTTGCAACAGTTTCTTCCTTCTGTTGTACAGTTTGTTTATGGCAGGGTACCACCAGATTGGCTTCCTTTTTTTGGAGGACAGTGCCTTGGTTCTGTTTGGGATAGCACGATCCATGCACTCGTGTAAGTGCTTATAGAGTGCATTTGTGTAGGATTCAGCAGTTGTAACTGTATTGTCCATCTGCATGGGTGTCATGAAGTTCACCACTTCTGTCTTAGGAAGCATGAAGTTGGCTTTGGAGAAATTTTTTACTGTGGTTTCCTTAATGGGGGATGGGGGTAGGATGTGGATATCAAGGGTGATTAGCTTATGGTCGGATCGGACCAACAAGGAGTTGACTTCAGGTGTGGAACACTCATGTTGGTAATGACTAGGTCTAGGATACTGTTGCCCCTGGTGGGGGTGTGGATAAGTTGATCCAGGGCATTGGAGTTTATGAATTCCAGAAAGCGTTGAACTAAGGAGTTGGTACACTAGTAGTTTTCCCAGTTAATGGTGGGGTAGTTGAAGTTGCCCATTATTAGGGTGTTTGGTTGAACCCTAATATTTTCCAGTACATCAAGAAAAGAGGAGTGGGAATCCTGAGGCATGGTGGGGGATCCGTAGCAAGCTACAATTTGGATTGCAGTTTTGCCCAGAGTTAGTTGCACTTGGATAACCTTGGATGCATTATGCTGAGCAACTAGCCTGGAGGTGTGGATATCCTTAATGAATATGGACACACCTCCGCCTTTGGTGTTTCGGTCCAGGTTACATGTCCGAAATGTGTGGTATGAGTTATATAGTGCAGGGGTGCTCTCTGGAGCCTTGAACCAGGTCTCAGTCACTGCACAGATATCGATGCTCTCCATTTTAAGGAGTTCCTCAAGTGAGTGCATTTTGAGATTTAGACTTCTAGCATTGAGTAGCATTACCCTCAGTTTTTGCTTGCTTGTTCCTGTTATGGTGGTGAATTTGTTATTTGAACCTTGCCTAAAAAAGGCACTATAGGGTCAGCAAGAGCCTTAGCCAGTATCTGGAATCCCAGGGGCGACAGGTGCAAGCCATCTGTGGCAAAGCATCATGGTCTGTCAACCATGTCATCCCAAGCAGACAGATACTGGATCCCCTTAGAATGACACCAGAAGCTTAGCCAATTGTTGAAGTCAATCATTTTTTCCTTGTACTGCGTTATCATTCTGGGCGATGGTCGAATGCTACTCAGGGCTAGGGTCATACCTGCCTGGGCTACAAGATCGGAGAGCTCTTCCATGTCTCTTTTCATGTAATCCAGGGAGGTATGTCTCAGGTCATTTACACCAACATGGACAATGACAGAGTCATATTTGTACTTGTTGTGGAGTGACCTGAGTGCGTTGGTTATGTGGTGGATCCTGGCACCCGACAAGCAGCTGACAGTAACCTTCTCCTTGTTTAGGCTGGTGAGTGGGACATCAGTGTGCCTCACTATAGAGTCACCTATGACTAGTGTGTTGGGTACATTGTTTTGCCTTATTGGCTGTGGTTGAGTGGCACACTGAGTCTGTGGGCTATGTGTCATTTGGGTTGTGTTGGGGGATGGAAGTTGCTTGTGTTTCTGCTTTGGAGGTCTCTGTTGCTTAGACAGATTATTATTGAGAGCCTCCATGAATGTTTTTGTGTTACTATGTGTGGATTTTGGTGGTGTAGATTTAGTGAGACTATGTAATGAGAGTGGTTGATGAGGTTGAGCTAAGATTCAGCATAACACTTTCTCTCTTAACAAACTGCTGTTGGATGTGTCCATATTCCTGTGGATAATGGAGGAATATGCACCCATCTGACACCTAAGCACTATAGGCCTTCATGCTTCACACGTAATTTTGATATGTAACAGCCAGACTAAATAAAGTCTGACAAGGTCCAACATCTGGTATACATGTAGACCTGCAGTACTCTTACATTCATTGCCATGTGTACAACAAACATGTAATTAACAATACTGTGCATTTTGTAAAGCATAGAGGAACAATTTAGGTCTGTATTACTCATTATTCACACATAAATAAGTATAATGTGCAATGGTCTCAGACTATTATGAATAAAGGAGAAATGCATAGTCATCTGTGGCTTTGGCGCTATAGGGATCGGTGAAACATGACCACACTGGATGTATAAAAAGAGGTACTGCATAAGTTGCGAAACAGACGCAGGTCTTATGTTCAATAATATGTACATAACAAACACTATTAAAAAAAAACTGCCACATGAATTGAACCCATACATAGGGCAGGAGCAATCACCTTATCTTATTGCTTAACCATGACAGAATAGGCGAGCAATGACTCTTAAAGGAATATTTAGGACATATGGGTCACAGCTGTTATGTGTCATGTCCATAGGAATATACGGTTAAAGTAGTTATTATGACAATTACTGTAGGCATCCACAGGCTGTCTCCACACCCCAGCGATGATCCTCTGCATTCCTCCAATGTAGGTCATAATAGTGATGATGAATCTGCACTCTAGTCTGGTAGATTCTTATCCATCATCAGTGCCCCCTTGCAAACCAGTTGCATATGTTAATCATCGAGAATTTCCTGGGACATGCTCACATATCTGCTCAAATCCAGCATAAACGGTGAGCATCTGGGTGGTCTCCTCCTCAGTCTAGTTCAGCACCCAGACATGTCAAAGCCTCCTCAGTGTAGCCATCTTTTTGATGCAGATCAGGAAAAAAAGCCTTCAGAAAATTGCTTACTGAGGTCCCACTTAGTTTGCAGGTAGCAATGGTATGAGCAGTAAATGTATCAAAATCACATTTTAAAAGTGGCACTTACAGGATGGTATCAGATCATTGGAGGGTAATGAGCACATGCTACAGATGGTCCTGTTTAATGATATCTATTGGGCAGTTGCATGAAGTGCCTGCCTGTTATGCCAAACTATTGGTTAATGCACAAAATTTCAAGAACTTATGCAAACATACACAAATGGGATTCCAAAACCTTGAATGATAATGAACCTCATTAATTATGTATGGTGCAAATGATATTTAAAAACTGCATGCACATAGTTTATCTTTCTTTAATGTATACCTGACTTACAGGTGGCATCAAAGGTAATGTGGCACCTGCTAGCATTGCTGTGGTGGGATATATTGATCTTATTACAGCCCTATGTTATTATTACTCATAAATATATTTATACATGTTGACAGCTACTTCTTTGAAAAAAATGTCTGCAATAAAAAATGTCTCTGACATACTGGGTAGGGGTAGGTTCGACCACTATGCATATAAGTAGGTACATATGCATTGCTGACAAGCAGGGATTCCACATATATACTTGTACAGATAAATGAAAAGAGCCCCAGTGAACAGTACATGCAGATGGACAGACAATACATCTGCATGTATTGCTGGTGACCCCACACATTCTGTGGTACAGTTATGGAAACCAACATGTTCCAGGTGAATCTGTATGTTGCATGTTCATTGATGCTCATTGATATCAATTTTAATATAGTGATATGATATTCATGGGTATTCAATGATATATAGTAATACATGCACTATAGATAGTGCCAGACTTAAAAGATATCTGTGTTCATGTCTGGTTGCATTGTACTGTCTATGGTATGCCTATGGATAATGAGGCTTTCTGAAGGTTTCCATAATTGTGCAATCACTACTGTACAGACACTTTCTTATAACAGTAATATAGTAGTGATTGTTAGTGCATTTCATCCCATGCAGACAAAATGGGGATGGCATTGCCTGCTCATTGTTTACTGTGTTGATATGTAGGCATTCACGCATAACAGTTCATGTTGCTGTGATAGCTTGTTTTCTACAGGTTTTCTTTACAGCATTATGTTGCATACCATGTATTAATAATAACTTTCATTATTATAATGTCTCACTGACTGCAGTTATGTACAACAGCCATCCAACATTATCAGTTTACACATAGCAATTATGCTATGATGTGCATGTTAATTTGTAAAGTACATTCATATTGTACTGAGCATGAGCATGTGGCACAATGGTTGCATGGCTGTCCTTTCATTGTTGTAGTGCCCACTGCAATTGGTTCAGATCCCACATACAGTCTCTATAGATATCATAAGTGATGATGTTGTCCCATGTGTTGCATATTCAGAAGTTGTTTTTATATCACTTGGGTTCTTTTTTTATGTAACAGTCTCCTCCTCAATCTTCTTTATTGTGCTCTTATCCTTACTAACCTCCAGGCTTCAAAAAAATTAAAACTTGAACAATGCTATAACAAAGTTGCTAAATTTGCAGCAAATACCCCTTTCAGAAACCACCACTGTATAACACTAAAAAACCTAAATCGCTTAGAACTGCCTCATCAACTAACATATACACAGCTTCCTACCACCTATAAAATTATTCAGCATCCATTTGCCTGTCCAGCATTAAAAAGCATTCCGTACAACTATGTTCTCAGTTGGTCATTGCAATCTAGTAACCTAAAACTCCTGTCTATCTATAACCTTATCAAATCTCCTGGACATTGTCTGTACTTGTAAAAGGTTGTCATGGTGTGGAACTCCTTACTGGTATCCGTTAGGTCATCACCCTCCCTCCCATCTTTCAAAACCACTCTGAACGACTTCCTACCTAAAATCTGGCTTCGTTCTTGTTTAAAACCAGAATAAACTATATATATATATATATATATATATATATATATATATATATATATATATATATATATCCCTAAATGTGAACAAGTATCTTTTCATTCCTTATACCGCCTTACTCGCCCTTCTTCACTTACCTCCTTACTGCTGTCTAATTCTCTTCCCTGACTTTCTAAATATACTATAAGACCTCACTTCACATTACAATTCCTGTTTGTATTAGACTTTTAACTTTGATTTCTCTACAAGCTGTCTAAAATTTCTATAAATTTTAAATGATTGTCATATAACTTGTATTGATTCTTAACCTATGTTTTTATGTAATCACTAATGTGTTATAATTATTTAAATTGCAGATGTTTTTGTTTTATTTTTGAAGATTGTAAAATTATAGTTCTTGAAATGTTTTGTAATAATTTGGAGCTTTTTACCCAGGCCTCTGCTGAAAATGGGCTTCTTTCATAGTAATCAAATGTCAATAAATAAATAAACAAGTAAACAGTAGTATACATGAAAGAGAATATTTTATATAGCTTTACATTTCACATGAATGGAGAACAGATCAATTGACATACACTTGCAAAATCATTATGTCCATATGTGGACCACCATATAAATTATACAAGGTGAGTACCATTGTCTTCCAGATGACAAACTGAAGCAGAGTTGAAAAATTCTCTACCTGAGAAAATAACATCATCATCAATGCTCTTCAACAGCACTGATACAGTCTCCTTGAATGAGCAGAAAATACTGTAGGGACAAATGAGGTGTGGACAGATCTGAACAACATGAGATGTCACAATACATCCCTGGAGGCTCTGTTTGACAGCATGGATACAGTCTCTTTGGATGAGCATTAAATACTGTGGGGACAAATGAAGTGTGGACAGACCTGAACAACATGGGAGGTCACAATAGATCCCTGGTGGCCTGTCAGTGACACTACTCTGGCATGATGCTTTGTGCAGCCAACAGGATATACTGGTATGAGAGGTAAGGAATGCCACCAGTGGTGGCCCAACATTGACTCTCTTGGATGAGATAACAGTGTTCCTGGTGTCCCTGTATAACATCAGTTGTGATCGTCACATACCTAGTGGAAGTATAGAATCAGGTGTTGTAGGATGTACATGTGCATGTCATACTTTTCAGAACATTGTCACATATACACTACCTCATTACATATCATTGTTTCATACCTATTTGTGTACTGTTATTTTTGTTTTCCAGCTGCAAAACTGCACCATGAATGTGGGAGCAACACATGCTGACGGTATCCATAGTAAGTGTAATGGCATGCTATCATACAAATGTAGTACATACATAAAACTTCCAGCAACATGTGTAAGGTTGTCTTTATTCATTTGTACAAGTACATCCACATCTGCACAGCAACTGCATATGTCAGGTAAGTATGTCCATGTACAGTTACTGTGACCAATAGTTGTTTTTGTCTTTGCTGCCTGTCATAACAGTGGTATATATTGAAATGTTGCTGTTTCCCTGCCATTGTTACCTGCAGATACATCATCATGAGACATGGGTCATACAGATGCACCTATAGACCAGGTATGATTTTCTACCATGTTTATAGGTTGAAGCACATCTGTGATGTATGATATTCATGTCGCTGTTTGCCATACACTGGGACATTTGGCCAACATGTGTATCATATGTCATGTGAGTATCACCAAACCCTGTTATTGTGGTGTATATGTCATCATGCACATATGCCTATATTCATGACTGTGTCACATATCCACATGTTGCACTTTGATTTTTCCTACTAAAGGATCCTCATTATGACAAATGAGAAATTTACCACACAGGAAGGATGGAAGTGGTATGACATTTCATCTGTTTCATACATGTCAGTCTTGATACTCCTGTAAGTGCCCTCCATTAATACTGTGTCCTTCTACACCTGCATAGGACAACTGCCACCTGCACATCAGCCTCGACCAACCAGTATGTGTCGATATTATCTATTGTGTGTTGTACCAGTGCTGGAATGGTACGTGATAGCTAGTATGTGCTTACTAATACTGTCTGGATGCCTTTGTTTATGATAGTTGCATTTCAGCCTTCACCTCCGGTAGTGGATTTCCACAAGGGCATCTCAGGTGTGTCTTATTTTGTTTCTGACTCGCATATGTTATATATGTTGCAAATGTAATGTAAATGTCATCTACCTGTTACATAGGTTCCATGAGCCACACTCAGACATGACCTCCTGGTAAGTCCTTAGTCTGACATTGTAGTCATATAGTTGTCTCATATGTCAGTCAGCTATACCATGTAAATGTATGTCATTGTATCTGACCTGTGCCCTCTGTCTCTTCTTGTAGCACATCTATTGCCTGCTTCCTCCAGTAGCCCATCCCTGATCCTGAGGTGGGATTTGATTTGCCTCACTGTGCTAACATGGCCTGTGGCAGATAAGATACAGATTTGGTGATACAGTCTGGCCCAGATAATGACAACCACATGGTTCAGGTTGTAGCCTCAGACATGGTGGAAAACATGTCCAGCACCTCTGATGATGTATCTATACCTCTCAATCTCTTAGAGAAAGAAATCTGGACAAAGCCATAATGCATGGAAGACAAAGGTCCAAAATAGACACAATTTTTAAATGTTGCACTTATAATCTTAGAAAATTGATAGAATTAACAGGTTTCGAATTAGCACACATTTTGTAAAGGATTTGAAGCCTAAAACTCACATCTCAGTCATTATTTTCTGACTTCAATCCTCAATGATTTTCTAATGATTTTCCAGAAAAAACACAATTTTTTAGAGAAACAGACCAAAAATATGAGGCAAAAATCTGGAGATTCTGTGAAAATCTGGACAGTTGAGAGGTATGATGTAGGGACATCAGATGTTGGACAGAATGATGCCTGTGCACCACTGTCCCATGTTGAATGTGTTGGTGATGTTGACTGTTACCCTGGACAGAGTGATACTCCCTGGTACTGTACACGGTGTGTAGCTGATGTGCATTGGCATGTGTCAGAGGCTGTCTGACTACTCCTACAGGTGAATGAATGTTCTCAGTGAAATCATAGAGCTGACATTCATGCACTTGTCTGTGCCACAGGTCATGTTGCACACTAGATGTATGTGTTGCACGAAGGTCAGCAGTGCAGACACTGAGAGGTCATGGCAGCATTGGCTGCACAGCATGACAGTGTGTTATCTGTGGCACACTCCATTGAACGCCTTGCTATGGCAGTGCTGCAGAAGTGCTGTAGTGTTAACAGGGTGTTATCTGCCCTGACTGAGCTAAGCTGATTACCACATGGGAAAGGTAGTGCCACTCTCATTAGACCCCAGCTTGATCATCTGAAATCAATGTCTGTGCTGCAGTGTGCACACATTTGCTGTTAGTTAATCCACTGTGACCCCAGCAATTGCAATCAAACAGTCAACTCACAGTCATGTTCCTTCCCCACAGTGTGTCTCCACATATTGGTGTCACCATATCAAGCTCCTCAGTAGAGCAAAGAAGCCCAAGTGTTTCCATATGTGGCAGGGGAGTCCAGGATTACAGTCTGAGCCATCAGTGTGAGCACCCTAGACTTCATTAGAGTAACACTGGCAACTGATCTAATGTATGTCCTTTGGTGACATTCTGACCCCATGGTGATAAACTCCTCAGCAGGGTTGGTCGGTCCTCTGTATGGCATCATTAACCATAGCTTGAGTGAATACCTGCAGTCACCTCTTGGTGGGGGTAGATAACACATATGTAGTCATCATACATAGTGATAGTGTGTATTCTGCTTATGTGTTCCCTTACTTACCAAGTTATTTTGACATGTTGAAAAGTAGACCTTAAACCACTTTCCCTCTTTCTAGCAGCATTGTGGACATACTGGGGTGTGTCACCATGATACTCATTATGCTGCCATCTGCTGAGTACACCACCTAACAGTTCAGTGATAGCCAGCCCTTTCTGTTCCTGTACCTTTCTGCTTCAGGTTCCATGGGAATTTTAATAAGGTTATTTGTGCAGTCTATTGCATCAAGGACACGGGGAAGTTGGCAATGTAGAAATGGTGCATGAATTTTCACTGCTCCATGACTGTAGATGGGAAGTGGATATATTCATCTACCTGGGTACACATTGCTGCAAGGAATTGTGAGAGAATTGACTGTTAGCTGTCTGGGACACTTATAAAACATCTCCCATGTGCTGTTGGAATATCTTGGATACCAGTATACCTAGGATCAAGCGGACTTTGGTTTTGACAGGTGTATGGGGTTGCCTCACAATGTATGCACAGACATGTGTGGGATGCACGTTACACACAGACTGTATCAGCTGTCTGTCTAAGTGGTACCTGTTCATAATTTCCTGCTCTAACAGTTGGCTTTGTTGTAGTTTGACTCAGTGCCTGGCAGCCTTCTGGCACACATTGCCATATCTTCCTGTATGGCTTGCAGTACCACAGCCTATTGCATTTCCTTCATTGGTGGTTGCATTCTGTTTTATTTTTCAGTAATGATACAGATTCCACAGACTTCCATCAGAGATAGCTTCCTTTTGTTGGGATGAAATTTGGCATTCGCTGAGGGTTTTAGAAAAGTAGTCGGCAAAGCACTTTGTCACATTTAAGTTGTGTTGTGTGCACACATTGTAGGGATATTAGCTGCTGGTAGAAACACTTTTCAGATGTAACATTGAGTTTTGTACTTTGCTTTTGTGTTCCAGTGATCACACATACCCCCTGATTTAATAAACTCCATGTAGGAATAGTGTAAGCCCTTCAGGGAGTGTACCATGGCTGTGTCTGCAGCTCCCCCTCTGCAGTGCACCTTGCATACTCATGAAGGCGCACTTCTGAGGGACAGCCATGTACACGGTTACTGAATCAATGGTAGGGGGTGTGTTATAGTGCTCAGAGATGTGTAACACACCTCCTGCACTGCCAAAGTGCTGTACAGCACTAAAATATTTAAATGAAGTGCCCTCTGACACTTATTTATAATTAGAAGTATGTATTTCACACAGGGAGTGTGTTACAGTGTCTGTAACACATCCTCTGCACTGTCAAAGTGCCATACAGCACTTAAAAGATTAAAGTGAAGTGTCCTTGGATACTTATTTATAATTAGAAGTATGTATTTCACACAGGGGGTGTTTTACAGTGTCTGTAACACACCCCCTGGATTGTCAAAGTGCCATACAGCACCAAAATATTAAATTGCAACTGTGTTCCGGCCAGTATGTAAAATAAGTATGTAGGGGGTATGTTACAGTGTCCATAACACACCTGTAATGTCCGAGTGCCATATGGCAGTGCAATTAAATGTGGAAATGTCATTTCTGTCCCTGTGGTTTTTTTTCTGTGTTTGCGAGAAGCAGCCTGACACTTAGCAAGGAACTCATGCCAGACATCTAAAAATAGAAACCAGGTGCTTTTAACTTTTGTTCAAAAGGTCAAGTTTAAGCATAACAGAGCGGGTTTGAGTGGCGTGAAATTGTGCAGTGTTTAGCAGTGCTTAAACATAAATAAGAGGTATATAAAGTAGTTTAGCAGTAGATCCTCACTGGCTGAATGGTTAGAGTGACAGCCTTTTGTACAGTATGTGCACGGGTCGAATCCTGACCATTCAGCTTTTTACATGCAATAGGGAAATGTACATTTTTTTATGTATATCTGTTAACTGGGTTAGTCCAGCTTGACCAGAAGCCCATTTACAGTGGAGACCCAAGTATAAAAGCCTGTTACATACAAGTTTCCAATACATTAAAGTTACAGGAACAGATATCATAGTGAAATGCATATGTTTTAGGAGATATAAAGTAAAATAGATACACCTAAGAATGAAGTATCATAAATGAACAATTATTTACAATAGTTTTGTATGTATGAAATAACTGAAGTTTGCCCATAGCTAAGCCCTGCTAAGCATTACTAAGCCATGCTAAGCAATGTTTAAACAAGACCAGTTTTAAAAATAATGAGCAACATGCAGCTCTGCTTAGCTGGTTTGAGCATTGCTAAGCAGTCCCACTTTAAGCATTCCTCAGCTAAGCTAAGTAGGTTTGCGCACTGCTAAGCATTGCTAAGCAGACCCTGTTTAAGCACTGCTCAGCTGAGCTCAACATTATGACAACCTGAAGTGAAGGAAAGGGGAGTTCTTGGCCCAATGGACCTAAGATGCTCAGGATGGGAATGCCCAGGAGTTTGTAAGTATAGCAACTAGTTATTTATCAAATTGCAGTATGAATATCTGATAGACAGATATGCATAATGGTGTGCTATCCCCCCACAGCTGCAGAGGACGGGACTCACAACTTAGAGGCCCATGCTGGGCACCTAGCGAGGATGCGCCGACAGTGTGGTGAGTACAGCTCTATCTTGCAATATATAGTACAATAAATAAGAAAGAGTACATTGTTTACTGCCAATAGGTATAATGTGTTCTGAGTGTACTGCAATAAATGTGTTCTTAGACCCACACTGATATAAGTGAGTAATGCCAGGTGCTGTGCAATACAGATGAAGGCATAAAACATCCTACTAGATGAAATAAAGCTAATACTGTAGTAATAGTGTGTAGGAATGACATACGTATATACTGTATTAATACTAAGGATCTTGTAATAAATAAAACTGTGACTGAAACTGTGAAGGTAATAAATGACATTCATTCATCATCTACAGGATATACAGTACAACTGCAGTCAGAATTTTGACTGTAATAAACCACTGTGTCATGTCACCCTCAATAGAGTTCTTTCCTCCAAATGGTGTGTTTATTCTGTTGTTGAAGAAATCGAATTGTACAGGTGCTCCACAGCAAATATGGCTATGACACCATGGAGTGACTGAAGTTTGGCTGAAAAAGAATGTTTATGCTAAAGTGTAAATGTGGAGCTGTACAACAAGATAGAATGTCATTTGATATATGTTCTGCACTAAGATCTGAACCTTGAATAGTAATGTGTAATGTATTATAGTGTGTTTCCCACAGGATTGTCTTGTGTTAACCTTTGCATTTCATCTATACGTATTCCTGAATGTAGGTACGCTGATGCAGGCAAGTATGAGACTATAATTGCATGGAGAGTGCAAATATACCATGTGCAAATGTATATGGGTCGGGTAAGCAACCCAGCACCCTGGTATGGTCTGTACAGATCACACATATTCCCATCCACTAGGGGTTAAATATATACACCTACATTCCAACTATTAATACACACTTCCCCTACTGTATCTGACATCCATGAAGCTCATGCATGTATGTTTAACTGTCACTGCAGTTTTCTGTGACACTCTACCTATATTACCAGGTCAAACTTTGTAACCAAGTGAGCTTTAGGCACAAATCAGTCAACCCGCACACAGCAGTGGCCCAGTAGCTTAGTTTGATAAGAAATAGATATGTTATTCATTTTTGCACACACAGACTAGGGTGTGAATCCAGGGACTGGTACTAAGATGTATTTATAGTAACAGACAAGTAGTCTTGACTATTTGCACAAACTGTCAAGTAGTGTTAACAGATATTTTCTCCACAGGGCTTACAGTTAAAGAAATGTTTGTGGTGGTTGTAGGAAGTGTATAGTAATAAACTGTTTCCAGATGTACTAGTGTGTAAACAGCAGTGCTCAGCAAGTTGATAAGATGCCATTAAATAAAATTTCAGGCAGTACATTAGTATTCCAACTGAATTAGACAAATTAAATGTTCTACTGTTTGTACAGCTGTATGCCTGGTGCGTCTGTGGATGTGTGCCGATAGTCCAACCCCATGCCTAAAAATGACAGCAGGATAGGTATATACACCATGCACTGTGCCCGATGGAAGTCTCTCAAGTGTCACTCTGTCACGGCTACTGATCACTGTTGCCATTAACCTTGGACACAGATATAACTCCATTTGAAGTATGCCAGTAGCACACTCATACAATATCAGTGCAGGGTACAGCTTGTTAGTCATATATGTTGCCCTGACATGTACAAGTCCCCAGTAGTTATGTACCTATAGTTCTTACAGCTTGGTCCATACCATTCCATGTTGACACCTTGAGGGGTATATATGTGTAACAGAAGCTATAGGGCACATGTAGATGTAAAGTAAAGGCAGACCTGTAGAGTATTGAGCAGTACTGTTGTGAAAAATATAGTCTATTCAGTTGTTAATGGAATGTTATTCTCTCCCCCCACCCCTTATCTGCATCACCAATTATTATTGTTATACTATGGGTATGGTTTCATTTCCACATATATTGTTCTCCAAACCTAATGTTGAGCCTTGTGTTGCATTATTGGTTATATATTTCAATTGTTGCAAACTGACATACCTTGTTGAAATTCTGCCATTGTTGGCCTTTTGCCGTAACTGTTACTGGCATGCTGTTACAGTAATGACTGTTATTCCATTTATGCCTGTGTTCTATATGTTATGCAATTCTATTGTTCTGGGTTAAATGGAATACCCATGCATGCTGTTATAACTAACATTGAAATGTTTTGTTTGTGACGTTCATGACTAACCAATACATTTTGACAAACCTCAACACCATAGGATGTTTGGGTAGGCTGATCCCAGCAGATCCACCTGTCCTGCCTCATCTGGCCATGGTACCGGGTCCCAGCACATCTGGGACCCAACCTGGATCTGCCTCCATCGCTGGTCCTGCACCACCCTCTGGTGGATCCATCTCAGGGGATGGGGTCCGTCCCCCCAGGCATGGCCATGGAGAGGACCCTGTCACCCAAAACTATTTTCCAGGGTTGGTGCATGGCATTATCCAGCAAGATTTGGATGATCGACCGTGTCAGATAGAGGGCAGACTGGCACACCTCAACGAGCAGGCTGGCCCTGGTGCCCAGCCCCAGCACAGCCACCTTCAGGTCTGTGAAGGGGCAGTGCTGACTGCCCATGGGTTGGGACCTCAGTCCCACTGTTTCCATCTCCATCTGGGGGCACCTGGTCCTCTAATTCCCAATCACCCTCCCCGTCCAAGGTGTTTACGCCCCATGTGTCATATGCCGTCCCTGTCTGCTGTCTTGTCTGTCTGCAAATGTAGCCTCTCCTACCCAACTTACCTCCCCAAATGTACCAACAACCATTCCCCAACATTCCACTCTCTCCTTAAAAGAAAACAAAAAAGTCGGGCACCTGTCCTGCAAAAAAAAAGTTGTCCCATACTAAGCTCTCCATTTCGCCCCCATGTACACTGGCATCAATCAATCATCACAGCAATTAATCAACCAAGTTATGTCACCCACACCCCTCCCTGTGGGATGTGAGGCTCCAAATTCCAAATTGTCCAGAACATGCACACCTGTTGTTGTAGAAGAAATGGATAGCTATGGTCTTTTTCTACACCCGTCCTGCACATCCCTATCTGTCTTTCATATTGTTTTTCCCCCTGCTTGCCCCCATTTCACCATTTTCCTATCACCCCTTTTTCTTTTCTTTTTTTTGGAAATAGCACGGGTTTAAGTGGGGATAAGAAATACTGAACACTGTGGTGCATAAACCCACTTAAAACTTCTTAAAACTGCTTTAATCATCCTAGCTGATTCAGACACTGCTCTGCACAGCCACAAAATAACTAGTGCTGGCAAGTCTCAAACCCAGGACCCTCTGCACTATGGTCAGAGAAACACAACAGTAGGCCAACTCAGCTCTGGGGATTGACTGTTTTTTATAAATATATCATGCAGTACAGTCATGTAACATTAGGGGAAAAAAGATACCCCTGCCAAGTATTGAACCCAGGACCTCCTGAACTATACTCAGAACAACACATCACTGGGACAACTCAGTTCTGGGGAATTGCTACTGCTTTTGTAATTATATCATGCAGTGCAGTCATGTAACATTAGGGAAAAAGCCACCCCTGTCAAGTACTGAATTCAGGACCTTCTGACCTGCAGTCAGAGCAACACACAACTAGTCCAACTCAGCTCTGGGGAGTTACTACTGCTTTTACAAATATAGCATGCAGCATAGTTATGTAACATTAGGGAAAAAGGACACCCTGCCAAGTATTGGCCCCAGGGCCCTCTGAACTACAGTTCACTGCAATACATCAACAGGGCAACTCAACTCTGGGGAATTACTGATGTTACCAAAAAAAACTCCAAACCAATGAATACCAAAATCCAGAGCAAAGGAGAAAAGCAAACCAGTTCAACTGTAGCTCACTGCCAAATTTATTCAAAATAAAAGATGAAAAACATATGAGATCAAGCGCTTTCGCCTGGATCAGTACCAGGCTTTTTCAAGATGAGTTTGCACTCACAAAAACACAGATTTATATACCACAAGTAATAATATCACGTGATCAAATGTGTCAACAGCTTAGTTGATAGGCAAATAAATTAATAGGCAAATACATTGTTAATTGGTAACCTAGTGCAAACAGAACCACTGAGCCATGCTCTTAAAAAATTGTAAGCCATGCAGTGATAAAAACACTTCTGTAGAACAATAAAATGTTAAAAAACATTAAGAAACATTGATAAACATTAAAAAACATTGAAAAACATTAATGCATCATTAATCAATCATAAAAATCTTTTTTTTAAAAATCTATGTTAAAGTGGGTAAATGAATAAATAGAACCTATAAAATCACAGTGTGTGTGTTCAATACACTTTATGCAAAAAATGCCTACAAAAAGTGATGAAATTTATTAGTTGATAAATAAATAAAACTATCTGTTGTATAAAATGGACTCAGCCATAAAAACTGTAGTTTTATAAATTATAATTTTATAATTTATAATTTAGCCCTTCTTAATTTAAGGACACTAGCAATGCTCACACTGTCATTCAGGCCTGGGGGTTTTGTGGCATTCAGTTTAAGTTGCCACAACAGCTCCTTATACTCAAGCCGGGCCTCCTAGTCTCCTCCTCTACTGTCCTGCAGAACTTGCTCTAAAACCATAAATCTCAACTGCATATTAGGACATGTGCCAAGATGTTTGTAGAAAGCATTAGTGTCCTTCTTTTTAGAAATTTCATATAAATGCTCGTAAATCCTTCTTCTAAGGGTTCTCTTGGTTTTACCCACATAGAAACTACAGCATTGTATACAAAAACCCAAATACACAACACCCTTCACCCCACAGTTATAGTAATATTCAGCCCTAAATTTAAATCTTCTTGATGGGATGAATAATACACTATCGTTTACCACATAGGTGCACTGCTTGCATGCTCCACAACTGTAGGTCCCAGGTTTGGGGCAAATTCACTTACCACCTACTCTAGGTTTCCTTCAAATAACCCTTTGAGATTCCTGTCCTTCCTTCTAACAAAGAGGGACGCTCATTGATTATTTGCTTGAGCTCTTCATGCTGTTTCAGAATAGGCCAAAATCTTAAAATTGACTGTTCTACCTGGGAAGAATCCTCCGAAAAAGTGTACACAAAGCTATTGTGAGAATCAAACTTCCCCAAAGATTTTGAACCAATATTCTGTGTTGTCCCTTTCCCCAACAAAGGGGAATATACATCGTCCCTACCATAATGACCTCCTTGGCTAACTCATCAACCAAAAGTGCCGGGTACCCTCTTTCTCCAAATAGCTACTTTAATAGATCCACCTCTTCTAGAAAAAATTCACCCGTACTACACATTCTTGAGGCACGTATTAACTGTCCTTTGACTATGCCTTTTTTCTGATAAAAAGGATGACCACTGTCAAAGTGTAAATAGGAGTTTGAAAAGGACTCTTTTCTATAAACTTTGGACTGGAAAATACCATTGTAAATGTCCTTGGAAAGAGTAATGTCCAAATAGTTCAGGGATTCATGACTTACATTGTAGGTGAATTTCAAGAAAAAGGTGGTGGAGTTAATATAATCCATAAAATCGAGAAAATGGTCCAAAGTACCATTCCAGAGCAAACATATGTCATCCAGATATCTTTTGTAATGACTAATGAACCTGACCCAATGTGTGGAGAAAATAAATTCACTCTCCCAATGGTGCAAAACAATATTGGCATAGCTGGAGGCACAAGCAGTCCCCATTGCTACACCCTTTTTCTGCTTAAAAAATTTGCCACTGAAATAGATGAAATTATTTTCTAATATAATTTCCATAAATTCCACCAATAATCCAATGGTATTGCCATCCAGGTTCGACATAGCCGCTAATGTGTCATCAAACCATTCCAAACCATAATTGTGGGGAATGCTGGGAAATAACTCCACTATGTCAATAGTGACCATTAGCAGGTCAGGCTTAAAAAATTATTTCTGGATACCTTTCAAAAATTCCCACGAGTCCTTGCACACATGGTCCAGTGAAAATGCAAATTTGTTAATGGTGAAATCAATGAATTTGCCCAGTGGTTCAGTTATACCACCGGCTCCTGCAACAATAGGTCTAAACTTTAGTGGAGCTAAGCCTTTGTGGGTCTTAGGAATCCCAAATATCACCGGGATTCTTGGGTTCTTAACATAGAGGTAATTGAACAACTTCTCATTAATGGCTCCCTGTAACAAATGATCCGTAAGCAGAAAACTAATTTTGGAGTGTGCTAAATTCAACTCATTTCTGGAAATTAATTCATATCGTTCGGTATCCTGTAACATGTTGTAAATGAATGTATCATATACCATGTTGTACATTAAAACAGTGCCACCACCCTTGTCCGGCTTCATCACCCTGATGTCTTCTTCTCTGAACCTGTCTATTAATTGGCTTAAATCCTGGTTCAAGTTGGAGCATGAAGTGTGTGCCCTATTAGTGCAATGATTTCTTAAATCAGCTTCTACCAATTCCTCAAAAACTTTTAGAAATGGATTCAAAGGCGGATTAAAAGTACTAGGTCTAGATAGCCCCTCCACAATCTGGGTTTGATCTTTAAAATACAAAGCAAGATTCAAACGTCTGGTAAACATTTTTAGGTCCACCAAGACACAAGTTAAATCAACATTGCGTTTGGGTACAAACTGAAAACTTCTGGTGAAGAGTTCAAAAAAATCATTAGTCACTTTAACATCAGTAAAATTGTAGATACAAAAATTACCCTTTCTCACTACCACACATTCACCATGAACAGTTTCAGATAAATGGTTGGAAGGGGTACAAATAATTGTACAATTCATACCCCTTATCTCCGTGTTTTGTTCCAGCCCTGTGGTTGGTACATAGTCCGTCTCCCCCCTGCCCTGCCCTGGGGATAATAAAAATCCGAAGGACCATCTTGATTGTTCTTTTGGGCAAGTCTTTCACTCCTCCTAGGCAAATCTGGGACTGGAACAGAGTCATTATCATTAAAATTTACCTCATTATTCGCATCAGTGTTTTGCCTTGCATCTTGCCTATTCCTACCCAACAATGGGTAGGCAGTACCTTCCCTGTATTCCACAAGATCACGCTCAAGTTTCCTAATTTTACGATTCACTATCTTGATACAAAATTGGTCCACCTCATTAAAGACATTATCATACTCCCTTTTAACAGACAGGAAGTTTTTACTCTTTACAACAGAATCGTTAAACACTGTCACTTCTTGAAGCAGAGTACCAGCCTTTTCTTCATAGTCCTTAACCATGCATTCTATCATTTCCAGCCCTGCTTTATCAAAGATTTTTACTAAATTATGGTAAAGACGAGAACCAGCCACAGCGTTGTTGGGGAATTTGTAGCAGCGTAGCCCTTTAGGGACACACTGCACTCGCAGACATTCCTTTAAGTAATCAATCTCCAATTGCGTACTTTTGTATGCATATAACTTATCATTTAAAGTTTTAAAATTACGCTCAGCACAATTGTCAGAATTACTGCTGTTAACAAAGGTACCTTGTTTGAAGAGGAATTGCTTTTCAGTCCATGTAGTAAAGTTAAAATCCTTTTTCGCGTTGCCATTTCTGGTGTTGCTTACGCCTTGAGTTCTAGCTTGTTGCTCCTGTGGATCGGTGCTACCCAATGGAATCCCGCCAGGAACTTCCGCTAAGAGAGGAACTTTGAAACCAGTCTCTGATGTTACTGCTCTGTTTAAACCAGGTCTGTTCTCTTGATTACCCGGTAACAAAACCTCAAGCCCAGTGGTCTTAGTGCTTAATGCATTAGTTAATTGCATTAAAAGGGACAGCACCTGCTTGAATTCACCCCGAGTGACTGGTGCATCTTCCGCTTCATCCCTTAGAAGTAACGGTGTATCCGAAAAGCTGGATCGATCAACCCCTTCAGCCATGGATCAAACAAGAACCGAAGAAACCAAAAAAAACTCCAAACCAATGAATACCAAAATCCAGAACAAAGAAGAAAAGCGAACCAGTTCAACTGTAGCTCACTGCCAAATTTATTCAAAATAAAAGACGAAAAACATATGAGATCAAGCGCTTTCACCTGGATCAGTACCAGGCTTTTTCAAGATGAGTTTGCACTCACAAAAACACAGATTTATATACTACAAGTAATAATATCACATGATCAAATGTGTTAACAGCTTAGTTGATAGGCAAATAAATTAATAGGCAAATACATTGTTAATTGGTAACCTAGTGCAAACAGAACCACTGAGCCATGCTCTTAAAAAATTGTAAGCCATGCAGTGATAAAACACTTCTGTAGAACAATAAAATGTTAAAAAACATTAAGAAACATTGATAAACATTAAAAAACATTGAAAAACATTAATGCATCATTAATCAATCCTAAAAATCTTTTTTAAAAATCTATGTTAAAGTGGGTAAATGAATAAATAGAACCTATAAAATCACAGTGTGTGTGTTCAATACACTTTATGCAAAAAATGCCTACAAAAAGTGATGAAATTTATTAGTTGATAAATAAATAAAACTATCTGTTGTATAAAATGGACTCAGCCATAAAAACTGTAGTTTTATAAATTATAATTTTATAATTTATAATTTAGCCCTTCTTAATTTAAGGACACTAGCAATGCTGACACTATCATTCAGGCCTGGGGTTTTGTGGCATTCAGTTTAAGTTGCCACAACAGCTCCTTATACTCAAGCCGGGCCTCCCAGTCCCTCCTCTACTGTCCTGCAGAACTTGCTCTAAAACCATAAATCTCAACTGCATATTAGGACATGTGCCAAGATGTTTGTAGAAAGCATTAGTGTCCTTCTTTTTAGAAATTTCATATAAATGCTCGTAAATCCTTCTTCTAAGGGTTCTCTCGGTTTTACCCACATAGAAACTACAGTATTGTATACAAAAACCCAAATACACAACACCCTTCACCCCACAGTTATAGTAATATTCAGCCCTAAATTTAAATCTTCTTGATGGGATGAATAATACACTATCGTTTACCACATAGGTGCACTGCTTGCATGCTCCACAAAAGCATTTTAAGAGCATGGCTCAGTGGTTCTGTTTGCACTAGGTTACCAGTTAACAATGTATTTGCCTATTAATTTATTTGCCTATCAACTAAGCTGTTAACACATTTGATCATGTGATATTATTACTTGTAGTATATAAATCTGTGTTTTTGTGAGTGCAAACTCATCTTGAAAAAGCCTGGTACTGATCCAGGCGAAAGCGTTTGATCTCATATGTTTTTCGTCTTTTATTTTGAATAAATTTGGCAGTGAGCTACAGTTGAACTGGTTCGCTTTTCTCCTTTGCTCTGAATTACTGATGTTGTTACAAAGATATCCTGAGAATCAGTGACACTACTTCTACATATAATGTGATAAATGGCAGCATACTTGGACCTGTGATGCAGACACCAAACCAGTACACAGCCAAAGACATGTTGATGGCTTGACAGGAGGCTTACAATATCAGGTACAGCTGACAACTGCACAGACTGTTGTAGAATGTCCACAGTCGTATCACCTACATATGTCATGGTTGTCATCAAAGCTATTCTGTGAGCTGACGTACTGGCAAGGTAGTGCAGACTGATTTTACAAAAGCATGACAGACAGTTCAGTGTAACATGTCATAGCCATCCAAACACACATGTTCATGCCAATCCTGTGTAACACACTGTATGCATGCACATATGTCTTGCAACTATACCTCCCATAATAATTACTCAGTAGGTCTATCTGTAACATTCGTAACATGTCTCACACCTGCACACCCACAGTTCAAGTCCACAGTCCAGTCTGTTGCACGACGACTGCATGCTTGGCAATACAACCTAGAAATAACTGAACCATGCAATGTCCAGCAGACCTGGTTGCTGGTAACACAGTTACTGCCACCCATAGTAGCACGTCAAAAGCCTGCAGGGTGGGACACATTTCACAAATATGAATATGTGTCCTAAATGTCAACTACCAGTCTCTAGATGGCACTATTATGTAACATATATACCAGAGGCATATGCTTCACCTGGACTGTTAGGGGTACCCTCAACCTGGCCATGCTGTGGCACCACAGCTGACACTGCTCCCTCACTGACAGTAACAGTTTGCTGTCCCCCACTGTTTTCACAATCCCTAGTCTGACTCCTGGTCAGAATGCAGCAGCTGAAGCCTGCTACACATGTAGCAGTATGCTTAGCTACCTGCTATGGACCTAACATACTTCCCAAACACCTAGAACAGGGCATCCACACAACACCCATACAAAAAGTGTTGAGGAGGGAATGCTCAGGTGAAAGGGACATGGTCACAGTCTCCCCCTACAAACGTTCACAGCTGATAGACCAGCATCAGCTGTAGCAGTATGCACATTCAGATAAAAAGGATGTATGACACTCACATCTGCCTGTCACCTTACTGACCCCAACACACATTGTTAAACAGTACACTGCTACAGAATTTGAATGTCTGTCAACAATGGCCAGACATAGCATGCAAAACTTTAGACATAACACATCAATCCTAACAGTGGACAGTATTTCTACCTACCTTCTGTGATGCTGTAGCTCCCACACCTCGATAATGTCCTCCTCACAGGCCAGGAAAAGGGGCAAGGCCTACATGAAGGCCAAATTTATAGCACTGTGTTGCCATGCCATTGGCTAATGGAAAGACAACCCAGCTGTTCTGGATGCATTTAGCAAGTGGGAGTCACAGACTGGTACACAGGCAATCACCTGTTCATGAGCATTACCTACAAAAGGCAAGCTGCTACCTATGTTAAACAGGTCTGACACTTTATTCATGAAGACAGACTGTGATTCTCTAAGATATTATAATTGGAATTCTTCTCACAAAGGAGTACAGCACTATACCAGCTATGTCATAGAATTAAGCATGTAATGGAATGCAGTCATGAGAAATAGGAATTTAAACAGTAGGTCTCAACAACAATTCCTGGACTGACATGTTGCTGTTAATCTGCTGTCCAGCACCTATAACCATCCCTTATGGCTCTGTCTGCAGTGACATAGATTACAGCTCTGGCCAGAGTCACCCCAGCAATGGTCATCTCACATATGACTGCTACTGGATTGTCTGTTGTACAATACTGACAGTAAGTACTGGTGGATACAGCTGGCATATACATCATATTTGAAAAAGTATTCTTTAGCCATACCTGTCCTGCCCTGCCGTAGGCTGCGAGCATTGCCCGTTGCTTGCTAAGTCTTCCATTCCCGCCTCCCATGATGTCCTTCCACTGTAACGCCCTGGCACACCACCACTGAAAGCAAGCCAATTGGAGCTAATTAAGTACTGCAAAAATAAAACAAAGTGTACTACTGCTCTCCAAGACCTAATGTCTTTCTAAGTCTTGCATTCCCACCTCCCAAGGTGTCCTTCCACTGTAATGCCCTGGCGCACCACCACTGAAAGCAAACCAAATGGAACTAATCCAGTACTGCAAAAATAAAACAAAGTGTAATACTGCCCTCCAAGACCTAACGCCTTGCTAAGTTTTGCATTCCCACCTCCCAAGGTGTCCTTCCACTGTAATGCTCTGGCGCACCACCACTAAAAGCAAACCAATTGGAACTAATCAAGTACTGCAAAAATAAAACAAAGTGTACTACTGCCCTCCAAGACCTAATGTCTTGCTAAGTTTTGCATTCCCACCTCCCAAGGTGTCCTTCCACTGTAATGCCCTGGCGCACCACCACTAAAAGCAAACCAATTGGAACTAATCAAGTACTGCAAAAATAAAACAAAGTGTACTACTGCCCTCCAAGACCTAACATCTTGCTAAATCTTGCGATCCCACCTCCCAAGGTATCCTTCCACTGTAACGCCCTGGCGCACCACCACTGAAAGCAAACCAATTGGAACTAATCAAGTACTGCAAAAATAAAACAAAGTGTACTACTGCTCTCCAAGACCTAACGTGTATGTAATTCATCTACTGTATCACTTCCATTATTTTTGTTTATATTAATTTATGCTTAGTGAAATGCCCCTTCATGGGTGTTAGCAACCTACAGCGGTCTATAATCCCTTTCTACCCCCCATTCTTCCCTTCAATCCCATACTCGTATCTGCTATATCCCAGTAGTCTTTACTATTTGTGCCACCAGGTGGAAGTGTTAACCTACTCCTTGTTCTTAACCATATCTCTCCCTAGCACCAGTCTGTATTAAACTTTTCTATAATTTCTCTAAATATTTAGCTCACAATTCTAAATTAAGTCATAGCTACATCCCTGTGCACCCTTACCTGAACTGGCTCTCATTCTCACTATCCATCTTCTATTTCACTGATTGTTCTAGGTAGCCAACCTCTTCTCCTCAGCTCGACCTGCTCCATTTGCCCTGCAGGCTCACTCCACTCCTCTACCCTGCCCCCAATTCCCACATGCCCTGAGTACCTCTACACTTATACTCTACATAACCACACCCACTCCTTAATTATCCAATACACTCACTCCATCACCAACCCACTAGAATTTCTTATACCCGTCCCCACCTATTATTATTCACCTCCCCCACCCTTTCCCACAATATTCAACCCAACCTACTCCTCTATCTGTTCAATATCACATGTGCCCTCAACGTATTTCTAGCTCCACTATGCTCTCAAAGCCTACTTCCCTCACAGCTCAAATGCTTCTTGTTCTCACCCTATCCTATCTCCACTATCTCACCCAGCCCCTTACTTCTATCCATTCACCACCTTTTCATACTACTAACCCATTCCCCAAGCTACCCACACACTCATCAACCCTAATATCCCCTATCTATATCCTATCAATAATTACCTACTTTTTCCCTACAAACTTATATCTACCTTCAAGCACTCTACTCCCTCACTATTCAGCCATACCCCCACAACTCCCTCGAGACTTAAATCTGATACTAAGCAGCCCAAGTGCCTCTTTTTCCAAATTTACCAGCTAATTACCATCTTTTTTCCAGTGACATACACCCAAACCCAGGCCCCCCTACCCCCCATTATCCAAATCCATGCTATTCGCTTCACTAAACACTCAAAGTATAGCTAACAAAATCTCCATCCTCCATGCTTGGCTTCCCCACAATCAACCTGACATTCTGTCCATTTCTGAAACTTGGTTAAAACCCCATATAAAGGACTCTGAAATAACACCCCCAACTATTTGAAAAGACAGAACCCATAAAAAGGTGGAGGAGTAGCTCTCCTCTACTCATCCTCTCTTTCAGTTACTCCTTACATGAAACCTATTCTCCAATTTAATAACGCTGAACAAATCTTAGCTCTACTTCAAATCAATAGACACAAACACATATGTATAGCCTCCCTTTATACTCCCCCTGGAGACAATATCCCAGTACTCGAAGATATTCTCTCCTGGCTTTCCACTAACATTAGCAATGAGACCATAATTCTAGGAGACATGAACATTAATTGGTCCCCCATTCAGTCCCCAACACACTCCCAAAATATTAATCTCTGTCATTTCTCTCAGTTTATTAATTCCATAACTAGACCTTCCAAAGACCACTCCTCTGGGATTACCCTAGACTGGATCTTAGTTTCTCACCCTCATAATTTCTCTGATAGTGGCAAAATCACTAACTCACTTAGCAATCACCTCCCCACTTTTGCTCACCGCCTTCCTTCACTCTTACAACTATCTCACAATTATATCTCTACTCACTCCCTAAAAACTTCAACACAACTACCTTCTCAAACTCACTAAAATCCATAAACTGGAGCCCTCTAAAAATTCTCCCTTTGGAAAATGCAGTTACACACTTCACTACAACATTCTTAAACCTCTTAGATACCGTTGCCTCTTTAAAAACAAAAAGAATAAAAAGCAAAACTGCCCCTTGGCTAACCAAAGATACACTAGCTGTCATGCACCTTAGACACAAAGCTTGGACATGCCACCAGAAAAATAAAACACCCATAACCCTTAATGAATACAAAACACTTTGCAACAAAGTCAAAAAGCTTATTATAGCAGACAGCAAAGCTTATTTCTCTGTATTACAAAGTAATCACAATACTAATCCTAAAAAATTCTGGAATGGTATCTCCACCCTCCTCAATCCAGGCAAAAAAAGAAAACCCTTGTCCAGATCCAAATGCCCTTGACACAGACCTGGCCACCCAATTTAATTCTTTCTTCATTGATTCAGTCACCCAACTTACCTCATCCTTTACTAACAACTCTGCACCCTCTAATTATATACCCTCTCCACTATCTTCCTTTACCTCCCCATTCTCTAATACCTCCACCTCCCAATGTCCTGCTTTCTCTATAAAACCCATTTCCATATCTACTATAAAAAAAAAACTACTCCAGAAATTGAAACCAGGCTCCAATGCCCCTGACAACATTCCTTCCTACTTTTTAAACATAGCTGCTGAAGCCATTGCCTTCCCCATTTGTATCCTAATCAATCGCTCTATCTAAGAAGGCTATGTACTCCAACTTTGGAAAAAGGCCTTCATTATACCTTTACACAAAGGGGGCAACAATAACAATATTCCAAACGTCTGACCTATCACTATCCTATCCCCCATCTCCAAGCTTCTCGAAAAATTTATCCATCTACAACTTCTACCCTATCTGATAGACAGTCACATACTAACTCCCACACAGCATGGATTCAGACCTGGCCACAGCACTACCACTGCTCTTTTCTCCTGCCACTAAACCATTAATAAAGCCTGCGACTCTGACTATACCGTATCTACTCTCCTACTTAACCTCTCAAAGGCCTTCGATACCATCTCTCACAATCATCTCTTAGCTAAACTCTCTAAACTAAACCTATCCATCTCCTCACTCAACTGGTTCACCAGTTACCTCGATAATAGGCAGCAAGCAGTTAAATGGAAAAAAGCCACTTTCTCTTTCCTCAGCAACCCCACAGGCATACCACAGGGTTTCATATTAGCTCCCCTTCTGTTCAATATTTTCATAAACGATTTCCACCACTCAAGCCTTAATGCTAAACTTATCAAATACACAGATGATTCAACTATAATCTGTTCAGCCACTACTATCCCCACTCTCAAAAAGCTAACCCAATAAGACTTCTCCACCACTGAACAGTGAACCTCAAAGACAATACACAATATATACAGAGCTCATTGTTAATGGAGTCACCTTTATCTTCAAGCTCACTATAGGTGGCTCCACTATTTGTTAATATAGCTACTTATACTGAGCCAGAAGATATAGCAAACCTATTGGCAGACAAATTCAGCTCTAACTTTGCCTCTTTCTCCCCACAACTATCACTAGGGAACTGATCTTCAATGTTGTCTTTATGGCCAAGAACACTGCTTCAATGGGCCCAGACAATATCCCAGGATGCCTTCTAAATAGCATGAAACATGACTTATCAGGCCATCTGGAATTGCTATTTAACCATTGCCTCCAAAAAAGCTTTGTGCCAAGCGAATAGAGACCAGCAACAGTCAACCCTTTGCGCAAAGGTGTCGACAGACCCTAAAAGCTACAGATCCATAAGTCTCACTAGTCTCATATGCAAAGCCATGGAAAGAGGTATCATGAAAATGATCAATAATGACAGGAAACCTCCAGACATGGGACCGAACCCAATTTGGTTTTGTCAAGGGCAGGTCATGCCTACTCAACCTGGTGGACTTCTTTAAGAAGGTCATTATAGCAATGGATATCCCTACCTTGACCTGACCAATGCATTTGACACAATACCCCACTCGGGCATTGTTGACAAACCCAAGAGGTTAGGTATAAACCGTTATGCCACCCAATGGATAGCCAGCTGGGTCATAGACAGGACCCAGGAAGTCAGACTTGGAGAGTCTACCTCTACAACGAGGCCAGTCACAAGCTGAGTCCCTTAGGGATCAGTCCTAGGACCACTCCTTTTTGGAATTTTCTTCTCTGAAGCAAGGCCAGTGTCAATGGCCTCAGTCTAACCAAATTTGCAGACAATTGTAAATTAGAAGCAGTCTTATAATCCCCTACTGTCAATAATGTTCAGTGGGAAGAGCTGACTCAGACAAATAACTGGTGTCAGAGCCATGGACAAAAATTAAATGCCAAGAAATGCATAATAGTGCCCTTCAGGAAGTCATTCACTTTTGATAGTTATCATATTGGCAACACACCTGTAAGAGTCAACCCAGTAGTAAGGGACTTCAGGACAAAATAGACAGTAATCTAGATGTTGACCATCACAAGTCTACAGTGGAAAGGAAATCATTCTACATTGTGCAAAATATAAACAAAAGTATAACATCTAGGTCCAAGGAGGTATTTACACACTGTATGTATCATACATCAGACCTATCATTGAGTGCAATGCCCCCTTTGGTATGTAGAAACCAGGCACATCCAACAATTGACGTGTCCGCAGAGGTTTCTGACTAAAACAATAAAGGGCATAAGAAACATATTCTATGCAGACCTCTTCAAAGCCCTATCCTTGTATTCTGCCTCCTATAGGCTGTTGAGGAGAGATCTATGTCTAGCATACAGGCATTATCAGACCCCATTCAGATAAGCTTCCTACATAGCCACAAAACAAACATCACCTGAATTACCCATTCTAAATACCCAAACCTTGCCTGTGATATAAATAGGACCTGTTGGAGAGACAGGTATAAATCCCAGAGACTATACCCTTCTTTGAAACAGGTTCCCTAACCATGTAAAGCAGAGCTCTTCCCTAACCTAATTCAAGTGTAACTTGGGCAATTGGATAGGGAATAGGAAATTCATCCCTGGCTTGGCGCCTGTGTCTCTTATGGACACAGGGAACATGTAAATGGTCTCCCAGGCCCCTGGATGTAAATATTTCATCTTCCAAGCTCCTGCTTACACTTGTCAAGGGTATCAGAACTTGTCAGATATTTGGGATGCACGGCTAGGCTTAAAAAGGCCTTAGTGGTCCTAGCCTGGTACACACCTATGAACCTATAAATGTTTCATGAATCTGTTTGGATTTAAATTTCAGTGTAGCCTGTTTTGGATGATATCTTTGCAGTTCAGCATTTCCTATTTAACAACAGATGTGGGAGATCTATACTTGGTTGGTAAGTTATGTAGTACAGCTGTTTATAATGCACTGATGTTTATAGTGCTTAGAGCCAAGATCAATAGATATCTCCATTATCCACAAAGTTTCTAGAAACATTATACTTCTGTTAATAATGATGGATGTGTAAGTCATAAGTAATACATACATATGTTACCTACACAGTTTGAATTATCCAATATTACGTTATAATCCATTATTTGCTTTCATTGACTGCCCTCCTAAATTACATGTGTATCTATTAAATACCACAGATAAGCAGTAGTTCCTTTAATGTGTATTTATGTGTTTCAAGTGCAGTTATTTGTTTTATTGCAAACTATGACAGTTGGAACTCAAGTGTTGTAGTTGTGGGTTATAGCTGACAGCAATGTGCTGACATGCAGTCACGATTGTATACTTTTGTTGATCAAATACACAGCACACAGCTACACTTGTGCTATTCTTTTACGTGTCACAGAAACACAGTTTCACATTTTATTGTGTGTAATTATTTTCTGCATATTTATATAGGTGAGTATTTTAACTTCCATCAGTCCAGATAGTCACAGCCTGGACTGATTAGTTAGACAGATAATGTTCACGTTTGTAATGTAAACATAGGTAAGAGTTGTAGGTTTGACTCTTGGTCCTCCAATTTGTATACAGTAATAATCAGGTGTGTGTCATACCAAGAGTGACAGAGCAATGACAGAATATGTAAAAAGTGATATTAGATGCTCATCCCTGCCGATGTTCAAGTGCAACTTAGATCTATGGATGGGAAATGGAAAATTTACCCGAGGACTGCCCTCTTTACTACTAATGGACAGAGGAAGCTCCTAAATGCTTTATCCCATGCATAGGTCTCCCCAAATTACCTATGATATGATCCTAGTTATTCTCATTAAGGGTATATATAATTAGCAACCATGGGATGGGAATGGTCAATCTATAACCAAATGGCATAGGCTATTTTGAGCACAAAAGAGAAGTTGGCTAGGCTTAAAATGGTGTGCAAGGGCAGCTAGTCTAGTAATTGCTTATGAACCTATGAACCTATGACATGTAATACTTACTATTATTTCACTGTTGTGTTGTTGTACATAGCAGTCATTATATATTGACCTGAAACAATCCTGTTACTGTAACGCATGCTGTTTTCTTGTTTGTCGGTAATGAAGACTGTGCCTGAAATTGTGTGGTGTGCATACAGCATATGCATAGGCTTGAGGAGTTATCACTGTCCAACTTTATGCCTCCATAAATATTCCTAACAGTAATTTGTACATAACTTTAAGTTCAATGTTGTCTTAGGAGATATCAACAGGATTTTTGGATAACTGGAGTTCATGCAATTTTTGTTGACATAACCTAAATGATAAACATCTGTTTTTAACCATCCTACTGATGTTAACTTGAATACTTCATATATACATAGCATTGTTTCTGAGGTTTGAACAGCTGGTAGTGGTTTTCAGTCATTGTTATGTTATTTTATGCATAGTCTGCCTATTCTATTACAGAATCAGTGTTTGCTGCTTCACTTTTCTTAATGTTGTTAGCAGACAATTAGTGATGCGTACTTCAGTTCCACATGTCCTGCAATGCTGTATAAATGTACTGTGATAGCTTGTACTATCATTGTTGTACCAACAAGCTACTCATGCTTTTCTGGTATATCTGAAGTGTTACATAGTATAATTATCAATATTATTACAGTACTTTAACTTTGCAGTTACATATATGTAAGTATAATGCAAGCTTAGGTTGTGACAGTGAAACATTTGTTGAGGGACAGTTATGCATGTGTGTCACACACATAAATTCTAGCTGCCACAATCTGTTGTGTTTGTTACTGTGCACTTCTTCTAAGCTTTTCAATTCAATTCCAATTATACAATGTTGTGATGTCACGCATTAACCATGTTGCATTGCTCATCACATTTGCAGATACCTTTTTAAGTGCACCATAGCTTGTTATTCTTACAATATACTTTGAACACACATATTTTACTCATAGGATAGCAACTTGACACATTACATGCACATAATGATATGTTATAGTGGAAATGTAAATGCCATATTGACATTGCAACATAAATGTGTGAAGCACATATTGAGTAATGAATACTGGTCCATCTTACTAAGAAGTTTCTCTTTGAGTCTGTTATTTGATATTGGTATAAGGTTGATATGGCAAGTTGGTTACACTAAAGAGGTATGCTGTTAGTGCAACTGATAAATTATACTATACTAAGTCTTTTGAAGTACAGCACTATGTCAGTGGTGCATGTTAGAGTAGCATAGCATAGTTTTATTGCGATAAAATGATATATGTGTTTCTGTGCTATGTATGTGTTTTGCATGCATTCTTATAGCTAATATGTCAGTAAATGAATCAGTAATAACAGAAGTGTGTCTAATAAACTGGTTACTGTATGCCATGCAATGTAATGGGGTAACCTAGTGACAATGAATGATGGGCTTACTGGCATCAATATATGGATATTAGGACATTGAGAATGTTCCATAATCATGACAGTACGCTTGTTATTATCACAACTTTGGATCTTTTGTTCTACAATGTATAAATGAACCCTATGGGCCATATCTTAAAACAATTAAGTTGTAATGACAAATGTACTGTATTATCATATACCCTGAGGAAACATTTCACATGTCCTGTCTCATATGTTTTGATGCTATTAATTGCATATCATATACTCTCTTTACCATTGTGCAGATGTACATCTGATTGTGTTTTATTACAGACCTGTTCTGCATATGACTGGGTTGTATATTATACTCCATTTTGTACACTGGTATGGATTGAATTCCTGCCTTCCATCACATACAGTGTTACAAATGGATAAGGTCACCCACTATTGTAATATCATAAAGATAATAGTTATCACAGGTAGATTGTATAAGTTTGTCTGACATATTATATAATCATTGATTTTCAGTGAATACCTATTATGTATATATAATGTGTTTTCTCATGTTAAACTTTAAAAGTGTGTGGGACCCATGGTGGCTCAACAATCATACGATGAAGTCATTAATGTGCCAGACCACTGCCAGGCAACTCTAACTCCATGAATCGGGATGATAACCATGACAGGGACGATGACGATGATGATGATGACAGACTGGGATCTTCATGTGCCATTGTTCCTGCTGCTCATTGTAGAAGACATCCACCACCATGCCAGAGAGATTTTCTTGACAGATCCAGGATGTAGTGACAGACATCTTCTAGACACAGATGAGGAACTTGATGTGCAACTTCTTTCAAGACATGTTGTGAGCCATACATGACTCTTTCTAGGAGAGAACTTAAAGAGATCTTTCATGATGTTAGATTCCATCAGGGTGGCCCCTCAGGACCATTGTGTGATCCACTTTTGTAATGCTGCCACCATGGTGTTTTCCATATCCACCTATTTATGGCATAGGCACAATTGTGCAGGCATTGATTTTTTCTGTTGTGCTTTTCTGAAATAGGTCATAATGTACACTGTACATATCATGTCATATGTGGCATTATTTTGCTGATGCAGTATGGCACACTTTACCAAATTACACATTCAGCAACCATTACTATTTCCACCATCATGCTGTCATTACTGCATACGTTGCTCCATATGGACAAGAGTTATACCCTTTAAAACTATGTGAATGTGTACTCCTATGCATGCAGTGCAGCATAAGATTATGTCCAATATATTCTGGCCCTGTTCGTGTGACAGATATTACTGCTGCTGCAGTTAGTATAATGGAAGTGAGACGCGATGGTTCTGCTTGTGTTGTTCTGGTGTATACTTAGGAGGGATGACATCAACTCACATACCACATTATTCTCATAGTTCTCACATAACACAGTGAGGTGGGTCTGGTATGTTAATTTGCACATGTTATCTATGTGCATACATTGCACACATTTCTGTATTGGTTATTACTATCTTATGTATGTTCAGCCTGCATAATTATATAACATTGCTGTGTCATGTTTTTACACTGGCACAATGGCCTCTCTGGCATGTATTGGCCAATATTGTGCCATGTTGCATAATATTACTGTGTCTGGTATATATGAGTGTGTATCCCTCACATACTGTATTGACATTCACTGACTATTATTGAATATACAAAAGTGATAACTTTATTAGCATCATTTATAACTCCCTTGTTTGTCCATATCTTGCATTTGTCAATAGCCAGTCTTTTTGATAATAGCTTATATCACTACATACATACAAAGATTTGCATACATGTCAGTGTGTATCTATTTGAAGTACATATGCACTGCTTTACAAATATGTAAATGAATGACACATATCCACCCTTGTAATATGTGACTGGTTACATGCACTTATTCCATTTTTCTGTACTGTTCTTTTGTTCACAGGAGTGTCCTATGATCAGTCCTACACATGTCTGATGATTATTTATATCAAGAATGGTTACTGAGGCACTTATAATATGTTTGCGCAGCAGTATATATGTGTATGTGATACTCAAAAATACTTCTGTTGTGTACCTATGCCTCTTGCTGTTTAACTGTTGCACAATACTGTGCTTGTGTCATTTGTACGCAGACATATTTATATCCATCACTAATCCCCTATCTCTATGTGACATACATTGGCCATTTGCTTCAATGTACCTTGCAAGGACTTGCAGTCCACCCTGTATTGTGGATACACACAAGCACAATGTGTCTCCTTAGATAAGGTTGTCCTGCTTTTTCTGTGCCTACTTTATGTTGCTTGCATTTCCTCACTGATGTGAGCTTGTGTTGTCCATCTTCCTTCCCCATTATAGCTTTGGCATATGCTATGTGTATGTTTACCTTCTTCTGTGTTGTCATTGTTGTCATGTAGGTGTACTGGTACAGTATTACCTAGTGCCATCATGTTAGATATCATACATATGCAAGCCATATGCATGCAATGGAATGGCAACTTTTTGGTTCCATCATTGCTCATGCTGTACTTGTGTGTTGAGCATTACCCAGGGATTTTTATGTTTCCTGCCTATGCACAAGCTGGCATTCCTTAACTGTCATTTCTCATATATAAATCACTCTTTACATTATATTCCCTGTCATTGGTGAGTTTATGTGTGATAAAATGTCTTTCTGATTGGATCGTGCTATTCCATTGCATGTCACACATTGTATACCTGATAATCCATCTTTATTGTCTCCGGCATGTTATATGCCTTTGACATATGGATTCCATTTCGCCTGTACTTGTGTTGTGTACACTTATTTGTGTGGTCAAGCAAGCCACTCTGGTGGACCCCTGGTATTAATAGGTTGTACTACAACAAAACAAAGAAAATCCTGTTGAGAAGTAAGACGAAATGTGCACAACAGAGGAAAAAGTCCCTCATTAGTCTAAACAAGTGAATTAGGAAACTAGTCATGTCTCTAAAAGCAGACTTTGAGGTAAACATAGCCTCCAAGGCTAAAGAAAACCATAAGGCATTTTTCAGTTATGTTCACAATCTTTATGGCAACACCCAGCAATGTGCGGAATTAGTTGCAAATGGCATCACCTATACTTAGTCGGAAGTTATAGCAAATCTGCTGGCCAACAAACTCAGCTGAAATTTCACCTCCCCATCACCCCGGTTATCTCCCAAGAAATACCCTCCACCACTCCACTGCCAATTATCACCAAAGAACAGGTTGCCACTGTGCTTTCTAAAGCTAAAAGCATGACCTCAGGAGAGCCTGACTATATACCAGCTTGCCTCTTAAACAGCTTACATCAGGACTTAACAGGCCCATTAGTATCTCTATTTAACCACAGCCTCTGAACTGGCTTTGTCCTGATTGAGTGGACTACTGCATGAAGGGGAACCATTTACTGACCTGGGAAATTACAGACCCATAAGTTTGACTAGCCTTATATGTAAGGCCATGAAAAGAATAGTCATGGACCTGATAAATAATGACATAGGAGACTTACAAATACTGGATCTAACAAATTTGGTTTTGTCAAGGGCAAGTCATGCCTACTGAATCTGGTAGATTTCTTTGAGAAAGTCACTAAGGCCATGGATGACACTAAAACAGTAGATACCACCTACCTTGACCTGGCCAAGGCATTTGGCAGAATTCCCCACTCAGGTATTATAAATAAGTTCACAAAACTGGACATAAATCCCTACATCACCAGATGGATAGCCAATTGTCTCATGGACAGGGCACATATGGTTAAAGTGAGTGAATCCAAATCCAGCAACAGGCCGTTTACTAGTGGTATGCCACAGGGATCAGTGCTGCACCAGTGCTGTTTGGAATATACTTCTCTGAAGTCAAGGCTGATATGGAAGGACTCTGGATAACAAAGTTTACTGATGACTGCAAGCTGAGGGCAATCATTGAATCCCCCAGTGATGTAGATATCTTTCAGGAGGGCCTAAATCAGACAAATGATCGGTGCCATAACCATGGCATAAAACTAAATGAAAAGAAATGCATTATTATACCCTTTAGGAAGTCAAATGCCCCCGCAAATTACAACACCCCTAAGAGTAGACTCAGAAGTAAAAGATCTAGGTTCACAGATAGATAGTAGCCTGAACTTTGACCACCATGTGTCCACAGTGGCAAGGAAGTCCTTTTATGTGGCACAACATATACGTAAAGGAATGGCATCCAGATCCAAGGAAGTTATAGTCCCTCAGTACTCAGCCCTCATTACATCAGCAATCACTTATAATGCGTCATTTGGCATGTACTTGACTAAGCATGTACAGCAGCTGGAGTGACCTCAGAGGTTTCTCACAAAGAAAATACAGGGTGTAAAAAAACATGAACAATGCGGATAGACTAAAAATCCTATCCATTTACTCTGTCTCCTACTCATTATTCAGGGGTGACCTATGTCTGACCTACAAGGCACCCACAAATGCAGCCCTGATGGAGCTGCTATACATCCATAAGTCAAACAGCATGAGGGTCATGCTATCTAGGGAACTAAATGCAGCCAGTGGCTCAAACAAAACATGCTAGAGAGACAGATACATGTCTGAGAACAGGCTTCCTTTTCACATTAAGCATAGCCCGTCCCTGGCCCTCTTCAAATGCAGTATGGATCTATGGGGAATTGCATATTCATAGCTTGGATAGTGCCTATGTCCCTTATGAACAGGGGCAATCTGTAAGATACTCAATTCTCAGGCACAATCCTGTGCCATCCTGTTGCCCATAGGGGCCATATATTGGGTAAAATGAGGCTATATTGGCTAGGCTTGTAAGGACCCTTAAGCTGTTAGCCTAGTAATTTCCTATGAACCTATGTATACAGCCACATTCATACTTTACTGTGGTACTGCTGTTTGTCCCTGTGTTTGGTTCTTTGCCTTTCACATGCAGGTTTGGAGGTTCTAGTCTACCCTCCACTTATCTTCTCCTGCATTTGCTCATCTTTGCTGTTGCTTGGCTTACATTTGAAATGCTGACAGCCTAGTGGATGATTGTATTGGATATCCACTGTATACTGGAATGATTGCACTCCCCATTTAGTATTCTAAAACACACCCCTACCATTGGTCATATATATTATGGCATGACTGTCACACAGTTTGCAACATCACAGCAACTATTTGTGCATTGGTATATAAGTATATATGTGTTGCACCTTGACTGGTATGCATCCCTACTCCATTTGTCCATTGTCCTTCACCCATGTTGTATAGTCTGTGTGTGTGCTGTCTGTGTATCTTACTTCTCCTTTATGTGTATTTCCAACCTTTGTCATATCTTTTGATATTTGTTATATGTTTATACCTGTTCTTTTGCTCTTCTCCTCTTTCTGTTTGTTTCCATTCCTTCTGTTCTCCCAAAAACAAAAACATAGGGCATATATTCCCATCAAAAAATATTGCCCATACCCTTGTGCCTCTCCCTCTGACCTTACTATTCCATTATGTCAGTTGTGGGTCCCTCTTTTTCACCCTCACACCACATCTGCTTTTCTGTCACCATATTCCCTTGGGTATGTGTGTTAATTGTGTTCCCCTGCACCCATTTTTAGCTAAGGGAAAGTGGCCATGATTTCCCTTTACCATACTTATTTTTATTTTATTAGAAATTTTGCAGATTACATCAGATTCTGCAAATTGTGATGGGTGTATTTATTTATCTCCATCTACGAATTATGATGATATCAATAATTGTGGATATTTGTCACTTTTCAGACAAACGGATGCAGATTTCTACTCTTTTAGTACTTTTCACTTATTACTATAAGTTCCATTGAGCTTGTATAACATCCTTAGATGTGCATTGGTAATGCATATATAAGTCCTACTTTATGAACAACTTTTCTTGGCATACAACTTTGCTGTGACTGCTTCAGGTCGCACAGGCATTGCTAATTATGTCTGCTTTGTGCTATTATTCTCTGTACATTAAGGCATATTTGCATATTACTTGGTTAGCCAACATTTTTGCATGGAATGTGGAGCACTCTGCTAGATTTTGCAAACTTTATGGAATCTGACCCAAGGTATTGGTTCAGTAAGTGCAGCTTTTTTTTTGGCGGGGGGGTGTACCAATTTAATAACTGGATGGTGACAGGGCATTTACCTGAGGCATACATAAAGTTATGGTCAATCTTAAGGTCAGTCTTAAGGTGAAGGAAAGCTGGTAGATGAGGTAGTTCCTACTAGTTGACTGGACTGAAGCACAAGACATTGATGGTTAATGTGGTAACTCACAAACTTTGTAAATGTATTGTAAGATTGTTCGAGTTGGGTAGCTGAGACTAATGCAGGCTAGTGAAAATGATGAAGCATACTAGGGAGCAGATAGATCTTAGCTATGGTCTTGTATGCATATTGTGTTAGGAAAGGTTTGACTTTGTAAATAAGTCCTAGATTTTTTTTATCCATTTTGGTTGTGCTGAAAAAATCTTAAACTATGATGACTTATTATTCTCATTGGTTTTGTATTGCATTCTATCTTGATTCTAGGCTTATTGACTTAGAATACTATTAAGCTGCAGCAGTTTGATTACTGGGATGGAGGTGAAATGCCATTAGTTTAGTTTTATTTGGATTTAATATTAAATTAGATTATTAAAGTTAATTTTAAATGTTTGTAAAGTAATTCTGTAAGTCAGCTTGGAGCTGTTTACTTAACTAGTAACTGTTCAGAAAGACTGCAAAAACTGTAAGAAATGTTACCTGACTTTCCAAAGGAAAATGCATAACAACAAAATAGTACTACTGGAACTGAACCAAATAAAATGTTTGTAAATACTTCTCAATAGAACAAAAATAAAAGAAGTTCTTCATATTAGCCTTTTCTGTAAATCTAAAATCTTTTTCTTCTTCTTTCGGCTGCTCCCGTTAGGAGTCGCCACAGCAGATCAACTGTTTCCATTTCTTCCTGTCCTCTGCATCTTGCTCTGTCACACCAACCACCTGCATGTCCTCTCTCACCACATCCATAAACCTTATCTTAGGCCTTCCTCTTTTCCTGTTACCTGGCAGCTTAATCCTTAGCATCTTTTTCCCAATATACTCTGCATCCCTCCTCAGCACATGTCCAAACCAACGTAATCTTGCCTCTCTGGCTTTGTCTCCAAACCTTCCAACCTAGGCTGACCCTCTAATATACTTATTCCTAATCCTGTCCATCCTCGTCACACCCAGTGCAAATCTTAACATCTTCAACTCTGCCACATCAAGCTCTGACTCCTGCCTTTTTGTCAATGCCACTGTCTCCAACCCATATAACATAGCTGGTCTCACTACCCTCTTGTAGACCTTCCCTTTCACTCTTACTAGTACTCGTCTGTCACAAATTACTCCTGACACTCTTCTCTACCCACTCCATCCTGCCTGTACTATCTTCTTCACCTCTCTTCCATACTCGCCATTACTCTGAACTGTTGATCCTAAGTATTTAAACTCATCCACCTTCACCACCTCTACTCCCTGCATCCTCACCATTCCTCTATCCTCCCTCTCATTCACACACATATATTCTATAAATATATTCTGTAAATATATACATATATTCTGTAAATCTAAAATGTTTAAGAGAAATGTGTAAGGTGGAATGTAACTGTATTTGCTGCTGTAGAAATATACCTGACAGATGTTTGCGGAATCTGTTTGGAGGATGCAGCACTAGGTCACTTGACAATTTCCTTATTTTGACTCTGGCTTGTTGAATCTTACCTTCCCTCCTTGGCCATGTAACTGTAAAAACAGAAAAACACCTTTTAAATTCAAAATTAAGCAATAGGAAATGGACAGAACCCTTCAGCCAAAGCAGATGGTTTCTAGATTAAGTGTTAGACAATCTTTTTCCTAAACATTAGCTGTCTTTTTAAATGTTTATTTTCAATATCTTTTGCAGGATGTATTCTGTTTATGTATTTACTTAGACAATGAGTTTGTTAACTTATTTATTATGAATATTAATAGCCTTCAATTTATTTTTCAACATTCTGTGTTTACCACTTGCCTTTTTCTTGCCGTCCTTATAGCTGCACTATCATTCAGTATGGTCTCTCCTACAGTCTTTTTCTTTGAACTAACTGTTACTGGCATTATGTGATGTCTTGGAAGAATGAGAATGTTTGTCTTTAATGTGCTTATTAGTTATCTTATTAAAGTTATACTCGGTCACATCTTGTTGTATTTTGTTCACATCTCTTGCAAATGTTTCCACTGTTGCTGCTGCAATACGTTGTGAGTGACATGCAGTTAATGTTTCTTTTCTTTTTTTCTCTCTTTTTTACAGTCTGCAGGAGCTGCTGAGTGGCTCCTCTTCCTCCACAGGAGGTAAGAGCCCTCTGGCACATTCAGTATCTGTTAAGGTAAGAGTCAGTTGTTAGGACCAAATCATTTTGCATATCAGAAGGACTGTCCTATCCACACACCCCTGGGAGCCTGCAAGCTCCAGTCAAGCTGCATCTAGAGGTGCAAGCATGCTTCCACACATGCACAACCTCCAGACCAAGCATCACAGTGCATGTAGAGGTGGCACACTATGTCTTCATAATGAGAGCAATAGAACTCCATTTCTGCAGGTGTCCCTAATGCAGCAAGCCAAAATGTCATTGGGCAAGCAGTCACTCCTATCTTCCCCTACTTGGTCCTTCCAGTACCCATGCCTCTAGTCAAACACAAGTCAAATGGGTTGCAGCCAGGGATTTACCTCTCTGTGCTATGGAGCCAGGTTTGTGCTAAATGTTTTTCTGGCACTAACCTTTTTGTATACTTTCATAATGCATTCAGAGGTGCATGCATGCTTTCACACATCAGCAACTTCCTGACCAAACATCACACTGCATGTAGCACTGGCACACTAGATCTTCATAATGAGGGCAATATAACTCCATTGCTGCATTAGTCTGGCAGTTGGCACAGAGAGTTAAGGCTATGAGCTGTAGTTTATGTGGTACAGGGTTTGATTCTCTTAACCCTCATTTGTCTAATGTATGACCTTAAACAAGCCACTTAACCAGACAGTGCTTGAGGGGGAGAAGTGGGAATTTGGGCTTGGTCTTCTGCATTGTAAGCCTAGTATCTCCCTATGAACTATACTACCCTCATAAATCCATCTCACAGTTCACTGAACAGTCCCAATTTAAAACAATGGTTTGATTTTCAAACCAATTCGATCATATATTCAGCTATACTTTTATATCTCCCTCCATTTTTCTTAGGAAATCTGGATTTTTCTGAAGGCACTAATGATTTTGATTTTAAATGGTTTTGCTGAATTTATGTAATATCTTGAAATTATTATGATAGCGATTTTTCTGATGCAAGTAAATCAACGGTCCAAGCATGTTGGTAGCTATTACATTAAACAACACCATATATTTTCTTTTTGTCTTTCAGTGTTTTAACTGCACAGTGAAGTTTCCTACCTTCAATATGAGTCAAGAAGTCCTCGACAGTATCATAAAAGTAGTAACCTTTCCAACATATCCTACTATTTTGGTATATATTCCTGCTACAGAACTTGCATTAGTCTGGCATCTAGCGGGAAAGCATGTAATTATTCTGATGGCATTTTCATCTTGTGCAACAACATCAAGGACTAAACTTTGAGTCTGTTAATAACTAACTTTACTTCAAGTTGCTGAAACTCAGGGGAAAGTGACCATCTTCTTACCTCTGAGGATGCACATCTTTGAAACTAGTATAATCAGTGATTACAATAGATACCTTCACCCAAAAAAATGCTTGTTTTTTTTTTTTTTTTTTTTTTTTTAGTTTTTCTGGCTATTAGTGCTATTTTCTGAAGTGCATGAACATGACATTTTGTACTCAATGTATTAATTGAATCTACTAATATAGAGGTTCCATTACAGATCCAAGCATCAAGCTTGGATTTCATTTACGAAACTTCTGAACACTGTATTTACTCGTTTTAGAAAAATATTGCATGTACAGTCATAAGGCTTGACCAAAATAATCAGTATGCAAATACAAACATTTAAAATGATATAAATAAGTAATGTAGGCTACAGTAAAATGTTTTGTTTTCTTTTGTTTTTATTTTCTAGCTAACAGTACAGCCATTGTAACTGTGGTGTGAACTGTATACCCCAGATAATTCAAGCATTTCTTCTGAATATTGCATTCTTTGAAAGATATTTCTAATTATGATTTTTCTCACCTACGTTTTGGTGGTTTCATGAGAAACTGTATTCTCTGAGTATACTTTACACATTCTCAGTGATTTCCTCACTTTATTAACCACTTTAAGAAAGAAATGGTTTCCTGTAACCCACTAGCACCATAACAAAGGGTAACTTACTCCTCTACCCTGTAAAAGCTAGACTTTGTCTAAAAATCCATGAACACATGCCTAGATCAATGGCCGACAGCAGCTTATAACTGTAAAGGCCAAAATATAAGACAGAGCCCATACACACACACACACACACACACACACACACACACACACTCTCTGTATTTACTCTAAAATTATAGGCATTTTTTTTATTTCTGAAATCTCTATTTATATATTAACTTGGGAAAAGTTCTGTGTACAAGTACTTCTTTTCAGGGGTGACCTAAGAGTACTGTCTGGTTAAATGACTTGCAGAAAATCACTCAACATGCAAATAGAGATGAATGTCTCAATCAATATGTAGCATTTTAGGAATAAAGTCATAGTCCTGTTGAAAAAATAAGCTAAGCCATGAGACTTTGAGTATATAAGACTATTTAGAGGGCAAAGTTCATGAGAAGGAATGTGATTCCTAAATGTCATATGTGTGTGTATGTATCCGTGTGTGTGTGTGTGTGTGTGTGTGTGTGTGTGTGTGTGTGTGTGCGTGTGTGTGTGAGAGAGAGAGAGAGAGAGAGAGAGACAGCGTCACTTTTTTTAAAAGTTAATTACCCAAATGCTTAGATGCTTAGTTATAAAATCATACAATAAAGTGTGTGCAAATTGCAAAGTCAAACAGAAAGCTGTGTTCAAAGGTGATGTTTCTGCAATAACTGTGTAAATGTGTGACTTTGTCAAACTGAATATTTCATTGCATTCTGTTTCATCTCACAAGGAAATGTAACTGCAGGAAGCCTGTGTCTAAGCCAAAGTTTTCTCCTGAAAGATTAACATCAGCAATGTATAGAGCAAGGTGTACTAGTAAAGTATCAGTACTAACTGGAGGAAGTACTATATGCAACAAAAGCAAACTGGAATTAGCAGGTAACAGTTTGGCAAAAACACAGCTTTAATTCCCTGCACAACAAATATTTTAGGTAGAGAAGTTAATGCCAGTGTTCATAAATCATGTGGCCTGTGGTAGCTTTCGATAAGTAATAAAATTGTTCATTTGATATCAGTATCAAAGTTTTACATTTCTAACAATAAGACCTTTAATAACATCACTCAAAAACTCATGTGACTTGGCTGAGAAACCAAAGAGTTACACATTGTTAACCTGGGTTTAAAAAAATGGTTGAGTGTCTGCAACAAAGACTGAAGGCAAACAGAACTGATAATGAAGATGTTTGATTCTGTGCCCATTTGCAGACTGTGTCACTTTGAGAAAGTCACTTAAACAATTTCTGGGTCACCTCAAAATAGAAGTACTTGTACCTACTGAGTTTACCTGGGAAAAAATGAGTAAAAATAAAAGGTGACTAGATGCATTGCAAAGGAGTAATTTCTAATTCAATACTCTTAACTATTCTTAAGTGATATTTTGAAACCACTAGAAGAGTAGATGTGTTTTTCTATGGATCACTCTGAAATTTTGAAGATTGCACCTGCTTTATGGTGCACAGGGATAAAGCCCTGAATATGACCCTGGGCATTTGAGGAGCTGGTGAGTGGAAGGAGAGGAGTAACCAAATAATCCCTGCTCAAATTTCTCATGGGTACATGTATCCAGGCTGCACACATCATGGTAGAATCCACCACTGGAGACCAGAGATCACACAGACGTGCTTTCTTGAAAGGGGGCAGGGCCTTTTGAGGGGTTATGTTACTCTCAGAAGTGGATAGCAATGCTCTTACTAAGGTACTTCACATGTCAAACCCTTCAACATATACAAGCATGTACAGTGGAGATAACAGGAACATAACCCCCCTCAAAAAAGAAAATCCTCTGATGGCTGCCTAGATAATGTGCAGACTGTGATTGACTGTTTCTTAGTTAGGGAATGAATGGCTAGATGGTTAATATGCACACAGAACAACAAAAAGAAAATGCACAAAAAATGTAAACATTTCAGACACAAAAATAAGAGAAAATTATCGAAAGGTATTCTGTAAAATGGGGAGTCACAGCCTTGTGCAGCAAACAGTTGGGAAACGAACTTTTAGTTAAAGCCACTCTACTGATATTGCTGCAAAGGGGAATCTTCAAACTCAGATCTGACTGTAGTAACTTTAGGGTACAGGGGACACAGCTTCAAGCATAGCGTAGTATCACTGCACCTGTAAGTCTGTCTTTATATAACAATATGAATGCCATTTAGAATGCGTTGTTTTATTCAGAGCAGTAGTTATTATGGTTGCTCTGCTATTGTTAACCTTAAAGCTTACAAAATGCAAGGGGTGATCCTAGATGGGGTAGAAGACATTTAACATAGAACAGTGCTGAGTCATGCACAACAAGCATAAGAATAAATAGGTAGGTGGTGTGATGTGTAGATGGATCTAAACCACCAGAAGCAAGGAGGGCATAAAGAGCAATTATAGATTGCAGTTGAGAACGTTAAAGTAATTTACATTAACAGGGTAAGAGGCATTTGGATTATTGCTACATTAAGACCAAGAGAAGTAATCAGTAAACAGTAAAACCCAAGACATTCTGATGAGGCATTTGGATTATTGCTACATTAAGACCAAGAGAAGTAATCAGTAAACAGTAAAACCCAAGACATTCTGATGTTATTTTACAGGTATTTAGTAAGAAGTCAACTGAAACTCTGGAACGAGCATTACAAACATTATTTCTATAACGGCAAATATGATGTATTGACAGTTTAAAGAAGAGAAACAAGTAATGAATTTTCTCCAGATGGCCAGAATTTGACTAAAGGCTTGAACGTTCAAAGAGATGTAATGGAAGAGGTGGATATGTATCGGCTAGTGCAGTAAGGGTACTGCCCTCATGCTAGGGAGAGCACTCTTACCTATGTTTGTATCAACAACATGTATCACTGTAAACAGGGAAAGAATTTGTGAAAAGATGCATGCATCCTTAGGTGCAAGCACATAGCAGTAGTTAGACCCATGAAAGGGGAAGCTAGGGCTTAAACAAAAAATCCATGCTCCCTAAGATGTATGGCAGTAGCAGTTTCTCTGTTACTGTCATTCAGGTTAAACAAATGAGCCATAGTGATCCCCTGGGGGAACAAAGGAATTTATAAGAAATTCAGAAGGGGGCTAGATGGTCAGAGTAGCCAATAAAAAGAAATAAAGAAAACTAGTAAGTGTACTACAGGCCTGAGCCAAATGTTCTAAAAAAGGCTATTAAACCTCAGGTTGTTTACCTTAAAAGAGAGTACAGCTGGAAGGGGAACAGCTATGAATGAATTACTAGATAGTTACAGAGCCAGATCTAGCACTAGGCAACCTTGTGCTGGATACGGCTCTGTAACTAGCACTAGGCAACCTAAGCAGTCGCCTAGGGCCTAGTGGCTTAGAGGGCCTACTAGCCAGAGAGGGGAGATCAATGTTTGGGAGTCTGCCACAAAAACTTAAATTTCTTCTTTATGGACACACATTGCATGAGTAACATTTCTTCTTTAACGGACACACACAGAGTACCTCCTTAGTAGCATCCATATATGCACCTTATGACGCATACACATTTCTTCAATGACAGCAGGCACTGAATTTCTACATGAAACAATGAAATGCAAAGATGTTTGGTAGCAGCAGCCTCTTCATTAGTTATAGATCTCTTTAATGTAGAATTATTCATATGAATTTTACTTCTCCAGAGACTGTGCATATTAACTGATATTGGTAGAACTGTAATAAAAGAAGCCTGAGTGGGCTTTTGCGATTGAAATGTTCTGTAATGGGTAGTTTTGCTCTTATTGGTACATATATTTTGTTTCATTGCTTACTGGAAAAATGTTCAAACCAAAAAATTTAAAGCACACTCTAACAAGCTGTGCTGTATTATACAAGGAATATAATTTAATGCAATCAAGATGGTGTATCAATGAACACATGCATGTATGCATGGTCCAGAAAATGTGTACAAGGGTCCTATGGTTTAAAAACAGTCCAAAGATTGTCCAAAGATAAGCTTCATCTACCATTGGCCAGATGCATCTTCTTTGAATGTGGGTCTCAATGTAGTTTCAATGAATATGAGTTTCAAGGACAGAGAAGCTTACTGTTCATGCTAACTCTGTTTTCATTGTGAGAATGTATTGTTTTGTTTTGTTTAGCAAATGGCTATCAGTGTTTGTGCTATAAAATTTGAAATAAAAAATGTAAATATCTCTAATCATTGTGGAAGTAAAGAACAAAACACTATGTACACTGACAGTTTGAGCAGTGTTTACACTAACGGGGTGAAATAGCCAAGTAATGGGACACTGGAATGGCTGGGGGGGGGGGCTGCTGGGAGGGCCCTGATAAATTATCCTGCCTAGGGCCCTACTTGCCCATGATCCATCTCTAGATGGCTGCAAGATATTGTCAGCTGAACTCAGAGGGTTGACACTATGATCTACTAACAAGTTTTATCCTATGATCCTGGCTTTGACTCTCTTAATCTCAAATTGAAAACTACACAACTCTGAACAAGTTATTTAAACAGACCATGTTTTCAGGTCATACCTGAAAAGAGAAGACTGAATCTAGCAGGATTACTCCTTTAGTGACTAAATAAAATAAATTAAAACATAGATAATATATGGGAGAATAACATAGTAATTGCATGTTTTAGAAATAAAAAAACACAGATTGTCATGACAGGGTATTAGGACTGATAGAAGTCAGGTAAATAGTAACACAAAGAAGCATTTTAATGGAAACAGTAGACAATGTGCAGAATAGTTCCTCAACAAATGTGATTTGGCAGACTCAAATTTAGAAGTAAGCAATATATGGAACATATATAGCACATTCCTGAGTAGAAAGAAAACACACTTGTTCACTGCCACTTGCTTAAAAATGCAAGTGCCCTAACTCTCAATGGTCCAATTTTACTTAACTATTTAGCCTCTTAATACCCAACACTAAGAAAATGTATAGATCTACATCAGCCCTAATTCTAATTGTAAAACTCCTACCCAGTTCCTAACCCGAGTCCTTGCTCCCTAAACCTAAAACTCCACTCCCCCTACCTAACTCTAATGTCCCTTATCTCCACCTAAATATCTTTAAATAATAATCACAAATATGATACACTCTGTGCTTTTGTGAAACACATCCTGCCCCCTTCTCAGTACCTACTGTGTAATTACAGAACATTGCCAAAACTGGAAAACACTCATTTGGCATTGGTAACCAACAGGATAGCTGGTATGAAGCTGGGCAGTAACTGATTTGGTGGGGATGCATTGAAAGCTAGAGGCCTTTACTTCATAAGCCAGTTCTGTAGTCTGACAGATATCATATTCCCTCCATTGCCGACATGATCCCCTGGAGTTATCTTCAAGTTAGGAACTCTGTCATATTGGTCCAGTCAGCTCTGTAAGTCTTAGTTTTATAGCAGCCTTGTATCTGGTGAGGGGATAACTGTTAAACCTACTCACCTTGTACCCCATCCTGACATTTGTAGCCATCTTCAGGTGTTGAGATTGTCCATCTCTATACAGCACTACAGAATACCATAGACCTTGTTATTCCCAGCAGACCAAGGAGCCAGAAGGTCAAGCCACGCAGTACTTATTTCAGTGGAATTTGAGCTCTGTGGGTGCCCATTCCCCCAAATCCTGCTATTTATGGCCTTTAATATCAACATTGTTGGCATATTACTCCAGAACAACTAGATGTGTGAGGAGTATGTGTTTCTATGAGCAACATATGCTGGCAAAGTGGTTCCCCAATGCAAGCTACGTGCATCAGTATTTCTGTTGTAACATTCTCATCAGTTTTTCCTGGTTTCACCTCTTGACTGTCCATTTCTCCAGGTTCCTGATTTCTCCCTGTTATCTTACTGGATAATGCAAGAAACTCATGCATCTAGAAACCTGTACCTGCCAAAACTGTAAAAATTACAAACCTTTTATCTGCTGTTATCTTTCCCTGCACCGAGTAACATTTTTTAGTATGGCAGTGGAAAGAAACCTGAAAATACTGAGTATCACTACATGTCTTTTTTTTTGTTGACTGCTGAAGGGAATGCAAAGGCCCAATAAATGGATTCAGACTTTTCTTGATTTTCTCAAATCCATAGTTAATATTTTTTCTGTTTTTCTTCAAGGATGGATCCTCTATCTTCTTTCATTCAGGATGTTCATGCAGCAGTACAGCTTCAATGGAGTTTTCTTCATTAAGAACCTTCTTGAAGTACACCTTCCATCTGTCCCTGGCATCCATTGGATTGATAAGCAGACTGTTGCTGATGTCCCTTGAGAATGGTTTCTGCAACTATCTTTTTTATCTTTCTGGCATTGCCAAGCTTTTTCATGCCATTTGCTGAGTTACTTGCCAAAGCTGATAGAGATTCTCTGATGCCTTGTTCTTTGTCATTGTGACTACTCTCTTAAACCTCTTTGTTATCTAACTGGTATTCCTTCTTAGTCTGTCTTTTTATTATCCTTTTTCTTTCTACTTCTTTCTTTTGATAAATTCCTGGATGTCTGCATTCTACTACTTTCTTTATACACCTTATTTACATAACTGGCTCAGCAGCATCTGTTCTATCTTTTTCACACATGTTTTGAGGTGCTGCCATTCTTCTTAAGCTCCACCTATTTCCCCTTCTTCCAGAGGTGCTAGAGCCATGAACATTTCCTTTAACTCCTGTGCTTTTACTTCAGTTAGCTTCCAGGTGTTTAGCTCAGTGTGTGTTGACCTTACAGCTTTCTCTGACCACTACTTGCCACTGATTGTGCCCACTAGTAGTTTATGCTAATGAGAGAGTAACTGTTTTACTAGAGATAATTTAGCAATCTCTGATTTGGGTGCAATGTCCTTTCCTTAATAAGAGGATATCTGCTTGAGTTGCATATTGACCTCTCTTGTATGCGATCTTGTGAATGTCTGTTTTGGCAAACCATGCGTTGGCCCTTGTTAAGCCATTTGCCAGACAGAAGTCTAAAACAGATTCTACTTCATTATTTCTGTTCCCCAACTATGATAACCATGTGGACCGACATAATCCTTTTATCATTTCTTTTATGCTCCTATATGAGCATTCAAGTCACCCATGACATTTCTCACATGATAAACTCACTGTAGAATTTCATGTGAAAGGGGTAGTAATAAAAGGGGCAGATGAAATAAAAATGGTGCTTTACATAACAAAACCAGTGTTTCTGTTAAAGAGAATTAATTATTTAACTTTATCAAGCATGTACAATCAGATAGGACAACAAGTTTGTTAAACTATACACTGAAACGACTGAGTGCATTTATAATAATGCATAAAGGAAATACAAAACTAACTGCAAGAAATGAAAAAAAATATATGAATATAGCACATATTAACAAAGTCACTGATACATTTTATGTGGGTTAGCATTAGTTAGTTGAAGGTCACTAAGGCTGGGATTCAATAAAGGAAAATCTCCACCTCAGAATAGTGTAGCAGCTTCTGCATTGAATAAGGCTGCCAAGCGATCCAGTAAACAAGGCCGGGGGCATGCACAAGCCTGCCAACACTATTCTGACATGGATACCACTGAATAATGCTAATTACCTCATTTGCTGGTGAAAACCATGCAAATGAGGTGAATTAGTGATTCAGTAAGCAGGCAGGCATCTGTGGCAGAGCAGTGTCCGTTGCAGATATGTATTTGGTTACTAACCATGTACATTTCTGCAAAAATCAAAGCAGCTCAAAGTAAAGCATGTATTATGACTATTAGGCATGCCAATGGTCAAAAATATGATCAGTGGCGTGGAAAACAGTTGCAAAATTATAAAAATAAAAGTTTTTTTTTTTTGGCCAGTTTTGACCATTTAAGCATAGCGTGGCAGTACGCAAACGAGATCATGCAGAAAATAAAATAAAAAAAAGTAAAAAGACAATTTTTTACGTGAAATCTGCATTTTGCCATTATAGTGGGTTGCATGCAGAACCAAAACAATAACAGGTAACACTGGTTGCTGAGGGGAAAGGCTCTGGTGTAGTAGTTTAACAAGGGACTAAGGCAGTGCGGTATGCAAATGAGCAAAATTTATGGAATAGCAAAATGGGAGACCGTGTCCGCCTGAACCTAACTGTGTAGGAGTTATAATGCTGCAGTGTAAGAAAGAGAAGCAGCTGACATGAAAAGGGGTGTGTCATGCATGGTGTAAACACACTGGAGCTTTGTGGCCTCTATTTATGCTCAGCTAAGCACAGCTGAGCAAGGGGGTGTGTCTGAGCTAGTTCATGAAATTCTGAGCATATTCGCGTCCCTGGGTGGGACCTTTCTGCTCAAAACTGTTTACTATAGCTGCAGGGGTTTGTGCGACACACCGTAGGGCTTAAACACAAGGGAAACAATAAAAACAAAAA
>NC_056746.1:565614864-565669864 GCF_019279795.1 Protopterus annectens
CAAGCTTGTGAGGGACCTAGTGCTAGTACTCAAGTAAAGTCCTCTTTATGTGTGAGCCTGCATTCCTACAGAACACCCAGGTGACATGTATGAAGGCTAGCTGGCTGTGTCAAGGGTATGCATCCAAGGTCACACTGTCTGCAACAATTGTCCCTCACACATTGTTGCATGTAAACACACCTGGTAAACATGTACATATACAGCTGTACCTTGGCTATGAAAAGGTTACTATGTTTCCACTCCACCATACTCATCATTGCTACTGTCAGCAAGCCCACAGCCTGCAGACACACAGACACCTGGAACAGAAACAGAATACAGTATGTGACACTGCAGTCAGTCAGCAGTACTAACAGCAATAGTGCATCATGGCTAACAAGGTACATTCACCTCGATGTCTACCCATAACTATTGCCAGCAGACAGCACCTTACACAGTATTACATAGCTACACTGTACTATATTCACCCTGTGCTTTAGACCCATATGAGCATGTCCCTGCATAAATGGTATGGATAACAGGGGTGTAGCACAAGTATCATCACATGCACAGGGTGTGGTGTGGGATCTCCAGAGGCCTAGGCAGGGCCATACGGTTGACATCGTGTGTGTGTGTGTGTGTGTGTGTGTGTGTGTGTGTGTGTGTGTGTGTGTGTGTGTGTGTGTGTCTGGAGGGGTGGTGTTAAACTGGGCCGTGCAGAAGAGCTGTGCATGTCTGGTGGTGACAAGCCTGTGATAGAGATGTGTGACTGTTTGTCTGCACACAATCAAGTCATGTGGATGCCCGACACAGGGCTATGTTGGACAGCCATGGACTGTACATGGCAGGATGTACAGTTCACCATCTCCCAGCAGGGATGAGGGAACTGGATCTGCCAGGAGTCTCACTGGCACCCCCAGGCCCAAGGACAGATGCAGTACTACTCCTCGATGGTGACTGCTGTCTGCTGGATCTGCATCCTTAACGGGACTGGTCAGGACCACATGCCTATGGCCTGCTCCAATGAGGTGTGGACAGCACCCTCCCTTCAGTAGTGCTGGTGGTACTGCCACTACTGAGTTGTGAATGTAGGCTCTCAGCTGATCATATTGCTGACCTACATCCACCTGGCCGATGCTCTACTCCCACCACATGCTCAAGCACAGACATTGCACAGTTGAGCAGTGACAATGTCTCACCCCACCGTCTAGCCACAAAATCAGCAAAATGATGTATGGCATCATGAATGCCATGGAGGTTGTTACACATGACAGAAAGTGCTGCATTCATGACCATGAGCATCTGTCTGGTGTTGTGGTCAGTACATGCCTGTGCCTCTATTACAGACCATATCATGCATCTGGTGAAACCTGCTGTGGCACTTGCGACAGTGGGCTTGATGGGCAGCAGTCCTCCGTTGAGCACCCCTGTCCATCTACCTGTGTGTGACCTTGTCTGCTCTTTGGTTATGGGTAGTGTCTACACTCACACTTGCAATAGTCACTACACTAGCCTGTTCCATGACACCACCCTCCAACTGCCCATTATCTTTGGCTGCTGGGTATTAGGTATGTGTGGGCATACTGACTGTGTGAGGGGACATTGTGAGTGAAAGTGGGATACCAACCAATGGCACAGATTCAGGCTGCAACAACCCCACCTGTACCTCACTATGACCATCATCATCATGAGAGCCTACTAAGACACTAACATCAGGTAGGGAGGGGAGAGACACCAACCCCCATGTTAACCTGTGAGGGAAGACAACATATGTAAATAAATACCCTGTAGTATTATGTTTGCTGACACACACACACACACACACACACACACACACACACACACACACACACACACACACACACACACTCACAACACACACACACACACACACACACACACACACACACACACACACACACACACACACACACACACACACACACACACACACACACACACTCCTGGTAAAATTTGGCACAGTTTTGACACCTATGGGCCCTTCAAGCCAGACCTTACGGTAGTTCTGCCTGCCACAATCCATCTCTTTCACAGCTACATTAAGACCCTCAACAAAGGGTGACAGATCCTACTGTGTGATGAGCTTATTAGCAGAATGGTAATTGTGACCAAGACCAAGGCTACTGGAGGGAGTGAGCTATACAGTTTCCCGAAGTGCATATACAAGTACTGTAAGAGATGACTTACTGCTAGACAGACCAGACACAATGACAAGGTTTAACGATATGTGATGATAACTGATGAAGGAACAAGAGAATGCACTATAACTGCAATACCTACCCAGTTCAGACTCACAAGGATTCATTTCAGACAACATTGCAGGACAGTCTGCAATACATACAGGAAACATGTAAAGTACTAGGTGCATAGCTTCCTAAGATGATACCAGGTTATTGGCCCTGCTGCCCCCATAAGCCTAGACTTTCGCCCATGTCCCTTCAAAGCCAGCACCTGTTTCTCCTGTCCAGCTGGGACATACGTGGGATCCCAGGGGTTTATTTTCTGTTTCCCATGAGTCATCCAGCTTCTTCTTTAAGAGGGCTATACACATACGCTGCTAGACATGGGGAGGGAGTGTATTTTACAGACAGTGTCTTGTGTTGGACACTACACTATCCCACCAACAAGTACTATACATGTCACAGACCAGGTGAGGGCCTTGTGTGCATGTTGCGTGAATGAGATTTGTCTAACAGATATGCAGAAACACCATCAAGGCTGGTTTGGAAATGGCCTTGTATGCCAGGAACAGGTCACCTATGATCAGTTTGTATGAGACTGAATACAGGGACAGGGCTTTCAGCCTATATCTATATAGGATAGGTGTTGCAGACCCTAGATTTGCCTGGTCAGGACCGCTGTGGTCTCTGAAACTGCTGCATTTGCTTGTCAAGGTATATGCCAAAGGAGCCATTGTTCTTAGTAATGCATCTGTTAAGGGTGGAGTACAGGGATGTTGTGGCCTCCTGGTTTCTGGATGACATACCCATATTTTTGAGGTGGGCTATGTAGACAGCCTTCCATACAATGGTGCCTACATGGTGGGAAACTATCAGGTTGCTACCAACCTTGGTGCACAGGTCACCTCACACCTGATTGTATGCTGAGTACATTGTTATTGCTGTCATAATTAGTGTGAATGACATCTACCACAACAGTTAAAATGATGCATCTCCTGGCATTCAGTTTGAGGCAGTGCTTCTTGCTCCAGTCATTAATTTGGTTAAGGGGCACTTGGAGGATGCTCACATCAGTAGGGGAATGTAAAACAGTGGCCAGCTTGCAAGCATCTGTAGACCTGGTCAGCTACAGACCACTGCTTTTGTCTTGTACCTCAGAAACGTATATCTCAAACAGCAGAAGTCCCCAGACTGATCCTTGGGGTACACCACTTTGTAAGAGTCTACTACTAGAGGTGGTTTCCACTACTTTGACCGAGTGGGTACTATTACTGAGCCAGTTAGCTACCCATCTAGTAACATACAGGTTAATGCCTAGCTGTGTAGGCTTATGTATCATGGCCTCCTGGGGATTATTGTGAGAGTTTTGGGATAGGTGAAGAAAGGCAGTGTTCACCATCTTCCCCTCATCCTTGAGTTTGTTGACTGTTTCAGAGAAGTCAACCAGGTTTAACAGGCCTGAACGCCCTTTGACAATACCACACTGTGTGGGCTCAAACATTTTGAGGTTGCCAATGTCCCTGTTCATAAGGTCCTTGATATTGCCTTCCATGTCCTTGCAGATCAGGCTAGTTAGGCTGATGTACATGTGATTGGCTGGGTCAGTTGATTGCTCCGTCTTTGTGTATAAGGATGACAGTGGCTATCCTCTGTGCAGATGGGATGACACTGGTGCTCAGGGTCTATATTATTTCAGCGAATGCTTAAAATAGGGAATGCTGTTTAATCAACCCAATAAATTCGACATCCCTAAATCCTGAACACACGGAAATGCGATTTTTTCCCAGGGGAAAAAAACACTGCTCCATAAAAAAAACAAAAAAAAATATCCAAACACAAAATAAACTGGGGGCAATGCTCCCCAACCTCCAATATGGGGGGCTGTGCCCCTCACACCTCCTCTACTTAAAAATACCAACGCCAGGATTGCACTACAGTGGAGGAAATGGCAAAGTCCCAACACGGCCCAGTGATTTTTTCCCTGAGGGAAAAAAAATCACTTTTCCGTGTGTTCGGGATTTAGGGATTTCAAATTTATTGGGTCAATTAAACAGCTTTTGCTATTTTAAGCATTTGTTAAAATAATATAGACCTGGTGCACAAGCTTTGGTTGACTACAGTGTGTAATGGAGCTGAGAGCTCATGCCTGAGTTCATGTAGGATGCAGCCAGGGATGGTACCAGGCCTTTGGAGACTTCTGTGTGTTGCCTTTGAGAGGGCATTATGGACCTGCTTCCTGATGATGAGGGGAGGGGTCAGGTGCTGTGCATGTCCACGTATACCCATGGGGGGGACAGGGCAATGATGTTTACACTTCACCTGTCTGTAGCAGGTTGACTATATCTATGCCGTATGTGTATGTGGTGTTATTTACTACCACTATGAGCATATTTGGGTGTTGCCTCTGGGACTGCAGACATATGTGTGGAAGGCCTAATGACTGGCCTTGGTGGATGTGTCCAATTTGCACTCAAAGATACCCTTAGGGTAATTCACCTGTAAACTTATTTGCTTGTTCAGACCAAGGTGACATTGCTTCCAGTTAGACACCTGCCCCTTCTTGGCCCTGTCCAGCAATTATGTCCACCTATTATGGCATTTGTGTATTGCTGCTATCCACCACAGAGGTTTACCCTACCTTGAGGGAAATGATGTTGTCCTGTCAGGTATTGCTGAGTCCATACAGCTATGTAAGTGCTCACATAGTTGTGGGCTTGCACGCTACTGCTAGTTCCAACTGATGGGATGGTGGCTGTAAAGCTACTTCTACCTGCTCTGAGGAGATTTATAGTAATTTTTGTAAAGTTTATGTTGTTTGACCCAGACAGGGGTGCAGGGGAGATGGTGACCTGAACAGTGATGGCTATGTGGTCAGATCTTACCAAGGAGGATAACACTATAGGAGTGCTACAATGGCTACTGATGTTGGTTAGAACCAGGTACAGGATATTTCCGCCTGTCATAGGAGTGTTGACTAGCTGATCCAATGCATTGCCACTGACAAAGCAGATGAATCTCTTTGCATTCATGTTCAGGTAGCATAGGTCATGCACACTATGATTGTGTAGTTAAAGTCACCCAGGAGCAGGGTAGATGGTTGAATCCTGACAGATTCAAGCAAGTCCATATAGATGTAGTGGGTGTCCACAGCCATGGTTGGAGGTCTGTAGCTAGCTATGATTTGAGTAGGTGTTTTGTCAACAGTTAACTCCACTCGTGATTTCTCCCATGTGTCATAATGTTTGGCAAGCCTGGAGGTGTGTATGTGTATGATGATGTTTAAAACTCCACCTCCTGTGGCTTTGCAGCCCTCCATTTAGGGTCTAAATGTATGATGGGATGAGTAACCTGGCAAGGTTAGTGTGCTGTCCACAGCTGCAAACCAGGTGTCAGTGACTGCACAAATATCAGCATCCTCCATGACAAGGTATGCTTGCAGTGACATGGGTTTCATGCTAAGACACCTAGTTCCTGTTAGAGCAAGACATCTGCCAAAGGCACACATCAATGGTGGGCAAATGCCAGAAAATAGTGACACTTTATAAATCTAGACTTGTAAAATACAACAAAAAACCAGGCTTAAATAGTGGGAAGTATACTTGCTATGTTCGATTCAAGTCAGTCACTGGAGGTAACCAAATGTTCCACAAAAAGAAACGAAGCTGTAACCTATAAACAGCTGTACTTTGCGAATTCTTAATCCAATAAAAAAGAGTCAAAATCACCATGGAGTGTTCATTCGAATCTACTCATCCACTGGGCAATAGCTTGTAGAAAAAACACGCAACCAGCATGTAAGAATAAATCCAAGCGTCAAGTAGAAACCATGTTTATTAAAATAATTAAAACACAGGGCTAGCGCTTTCAACGAATCTTCATCAGGCCACTAACAAACAAACATACTAGCATCCCTTTTATAGCAAAATGCTAAAGTCAACTACTGATGTCACATCCTGTTTAGGCATGCTGAAGTCAACTCTGATGTCACATCCTGTTATACATAAAATATTTAAACTGACATCACTTTTATAGTAAAACGCTTCAAACAACTCTGATACCACATCCTACTAAATATAAAATATTATATAATATATTTTAAAATGTTTTAAATTGTTTAAAATGTTTAAAATATATATGCAGACATTTTGTAAACAGTGTACAATAGAGATGTTCTAAAATGACATTTCACCCCACTTTAACTGCTGCTGCATGTAACATTCAAGATGTTTTAAAATATTTTAAAATATCTATGTAACCATCTCATAGACAGTATGCAGCGAATAAAGTGTTTCACAATTACATACTATCTTCCTATGAATACTGCTACTTGTATGCATACTAGTAACAAAAATGGCACGCATGTTTAGTGTTTAATAATGAGCGATATAATCCCATTTGAAACGCTTGTATGTATAAATGCATGCTTAAAATAGGGATCAAATTAATAAAAATATTAATATCTACACATAAACTATTTAGCATAATTATAAATGCACAAAAATAATCATTCAAAGGACTACATCTAAAATTTGTACAGCGTGTGCTTCTAAATATCATAATATCTGTGACAGCATAAATCATTCAAAACAGATATGTGCACACGCAAAGATGTTAATAACAACGATATTATAAACATAAAAATATATTAGAGACTAAATGTGCAAAATCAGATGAAATCAGGCTTAGGGCTGATTTGTACCCAGGCCTCAATGACAGAGTCTCCATCAAACCTATACTCAAGGCTAGGAAATTTCATTGAAGCTTTTCACTCCTTTGCTACCCCTTATTAATTTCTGGTTACTTCCCTATTTACCATATTTTTATACCTCACATTTTTCCATTTCTGTCTCCATCGTTGTCTCTGTTATTTTGCTCTGCAGGCTTATTGGGGCCCATTGTTATGAATGATGCTGATATACCATGTGTTCCTCTTTCATCCAGCACACATTTCACCTGATTTTGCACATTTAGTCTCATATATTTTTATGTTTATACTATCGCTGTTATTAACATTTTTGCGTGTGCACATATCTGTTTTGAATGATTTATGCTGTCACAGATATTATGATATTTAGAAGCACACGCTGTACAAATTTTAGATGTAGTCCTTTGAATGATTATTTTTGTGCATTTATAATTATGCTAAATAGCTTATGTGTAGATATTAATATTTTTATTAATTTGATCCCTATTTTAAGCATGCATTTATACATACAAGCGTTTCAAATGGGATTATATCGCTCATTATTAAACACTAAACATGCGTGCCATTTTTGTTACTAGTATGCATATAAGTAGCCGTATTCATACAAAGATAGTATGTAATTGTGAAACACTTTATTCGCTGCATACTGTCTATGAGATGGTTACATAGATATTTTAAAATATTTTAAAACATCTTGAATGTTACATGCAGCAGCAGTTTAAGTGGGGTGAAATGTCATTTTAGAACATCTCTATTGTACACTGTTTACAAAATGTCTGCATATATATTTTAAACATTTTAAACAATTTAAAACATTTTAAAATATATTATATAATATTTTATATTTAGTAGGATGTGGTATCAGAGTTGTTTGAAGCGTTTTACTATAAAAGTGATGTCAGTTTAAATATTTTATGTATAACAGGATGTGACATCAGAGTTGACTTCAGCATGCCTAAACAGGATGTGACATCAGTAGTTGACTTTAGCATTTTGCTATAAAAGGGATGCTAGTTTGTTTGTTTGTTAGTGGCCTGATGAAGATTCGTTGAAAGCGCTAGCCCTGTGTTTTAATTATTTTAATAAACGTGGTTTCTACTGGACGCTTGGATTTATTCTTACATGCTGGTTGCGTGTTTTTTCTACAAGCTATTGCCCAGTGGATGAGTAGGTTCGAATGAACACTCCATGGTGATTTTGACTCTTTTTATTGGATTAAGAATTCGCAAAGTAAAGCTGTTTATAGGTTACAGCTTTGTTCTTTGTGGAACATTTGGTTACCTCCTGTGACTGACTTGAATCGAACATAGCAAGTATACTTCCCACTATTTAAGCCTGGTTTTTTGTTGTATTTTACAAGTCTTGTTTATTATCAGGTGAACAGAGTGTAGTGAGCATTATTTTTTGTTTTCAAACTTTATAAATCTAGCTGTAACACACTTAGTTGCTGACACAGATGGTTTCACATTCACAGGACAACTCCACAGGATATAACATCTGAAGTTCAAATGTATGCTATTCTGTTATGACTTCAGTCTTTACTGGGTTGCCAGTGATTTGCCAGACAATACACAACTGTATGAGGCCTACAAATATGAGGCAAACATGTGGTCAGTCTGCAAAACTCTGGACAGTTGACAGGTATGGGCTCAGTATATAACATACAGTTCAACACACACTTCTGCACCTGTTGTTTACTATGCACATACCCTATATAAGTCTCTTACATTTGTAAGACAAGCATATGTATCATAGTAGCATTCACAGGTGACATATGAATATTTACAACATCCCACGTAGCTGGCCTAGCAGTGTCACAGTCAGTATTGGACAACAGACACTCCATTAGTAGTCATACATGAGCTGACCTTTGCTGGAGTGACTCAGGGATGACAGTAATCTATGTCACTGCAGACAGGGCCAGTTTGAATGGCCATAGGTGCTGGATAGCAGCATGTGAGTCCAGCAAGTCTTGTTGTAACCTAGTGTTTAACTTCCTATTTCACATTATTGCATTACCCTTTTTGCATTCCATTACATGCTTAAGTGATTGACATACCTGTTATAGTGGTGAAGAGTTTCCTCAGAATAATGCAAATGGATAGGTTTGTGTAGTCGCAGTCTGTCTTTGTGTAGATGAGCTCAGACCTGTGTTGCATAGGCAGCAGCTTGCCTTTTGTAGGTAATGCTCATGAGCAGGTGATGGTCTGTGCAGCAATCGGTGTCTCCCACTTGCTACTTTCCTCCAGAGCAGCTGTGTTGTCTTTCCATTAGTCACTGCCATAGCCACACAGTGCTATAATTAAGTCCTTCCTGTGGGCCTTGCCCCCTTTTCCTTCCCTGTGAGGAGGACATTATGGAGGTGTGGGTGCTACAACTTCACAGACAGTAGGTGGAAATACCTCTCAGAACAAGAAATGTGGTGACAGCCCAACAACATGGGGGACAAAGTTCCAGAATCTGGTACAGATTGTAAGTAAGTATTGCTGTTATACACATAGAAGATTGTTAGATTAATAGGGTTTGTCTGGACATGCATTTTCTGTGTGACTTGAAGTCTGACAGTGATATGTCTCTGACATACTTCCTAACTGTCTAGATGTCTGCAGAATGCCCAGTGGTTTGCCTGTTATGTTTGGTCTGTTCCTCAGACAATTTCTCTTTTAGAGAAATTAGTAGGATAATGTGAGGATTGTAGTCAGTAAATGTTGACCTCAATTTGTGTTTCAGACATCATATCCTTCAAGGATGTTATGTTACAACAAACCCTGTAACACCAGCAACTGTTTAGTTTGTAACATCATTATTTTTGATATGTCCCTCTTTTCAGCCCCCTGTCCCCCAAGTATGTCAGGTTTGTCCAAATGTCTTGCAGTAAGAGGTTCAGAGCTATGGTATATCATTATTTAGTGACATCACAACTGAGATCATCCCAGTGACTTAGCAGACTCCCAGAAATTGTATGTGGCAGTGGCCATAAATATGGTCCCACACCCTAGACATTCTGTGGAAATATGTAAATTTGAGAGTTATGTATGTCTGACCATTGCTAACAGACTGTCAAGATTGTGTAGCAGTGTAGTGTGTAAATCTTTGTTGGGCTGAGTAGGGAGAGTGGCAAATGTGAGTGTCATAGATCCTTTTCTATCTGACTGTGCATGCTGCTACAGCTGCTGGTGGTCTATCAGGTGTATATGTTTGTAGGGGCAGACTGAGAAATGTCCTGTAACACCTCAGGATTCACAGTAGACTGTGACTTGTGGCAGTATATGTTGGTGTAGTGTGTGACTGGCAATCAGGATATGTTTGTTCAAACAGTCATTATACTCTTGAGTTCAGTTGGGGTACTCATATGTTGCTGTTACTGTGGTGCAAATAAGTATGGGTGGACAATTTCTCACTGATGTCTACTTTTCCCTACAGTTACATCCCTGTAGTGCATGATATATTTGCAAATGCATGGGTAATTCCCCAGAGCTGATTTGGGGTAGTGTCATGTTGGTCTGACTGTAGTTCAGAAGGTGCTGGGTGAAATGGTTGGCAGCTCTCAATGTTTTTTCTCATCTGTTACATGACTGCAGTCATACCTCTCCACTGTCCAGATGTCTAGACACTGTTCAGATGCGTGGCTCATATGTTTGGTCTGTTCCTCATAACAGTTGCAGGTTTCAGACAAATCACTGGGATAATGTGAGCACTGGCATCAGTAAATGATGACAATCATTTGTGTTTCAGACCTGGAATCTATCTGGTGATATATGTTACAACAAATCATGCAACTCTAGCAGACTTCTACATGTATAACAGCCATATTTCAAATATATCATTATTGTTTGCCCTTTATCCCTCCCCCCACTTTGTCAGGCTTTTTGCAGATGTCTTGCAGTGAGAGGTTGATTTATATATATATATATATATATATATATATATATATATATATAGATATATAGATATATATAGATATATATAGATATATATAGATATATATATATGTGTGTGTGTATTTATATACGCATATATATGTATTTATATATACATATATATGTATATAAGTGTACTACAGATATGTATTTTTCCCTTATGTTAAATGACTGTAATGCATGACATGTTTGTAAAAGCATCACACATTTCTACAACGTGGGTGATGTAGAGGTACATTGCTTTGATTGTAGTGCACATGGTCCTGTGTTCAAAACTTGGTAGTGATCGCTTTTTTTCATTAATGTTAAATGACCATAATGCATAATATGTTTGTAAAAGCATTACAACTCCTCACAGCTCAGATGGTGTAGTGGTACATTGCTGTGATTGTAGTGCACAGTGTCCTGAGTTTGAGACTGGGGAGGGCTGATTATTTTGTTGCTGGGCAGAACAAGGGCTGATGGAGACAGAGTGAGTAAAGCACTTTTAAGCAGCTGTAAGTGGGTTTGCATGGTTTTGCGTGAAGCTAAGCGATGCTAACAGATGGTTAATTACTCTTAGCTTCGCTTAGCACTGCTTACTCCCGCTTATACCTGCGCTAATTTTAATTAAAGAAAAGAAAAAAGGTGATAGGAAAGTGGTGAAATGGGGGCAAGCAGGGGGTAAAAATCAGGAAAACTAGTTACGGATGTGCAGGATGGGTGTAGGAAAGGACCATAGCTCTACATTTCTACTGTAGCAACAGCTGCGACTGATGTGGAAAATTTGGAATTTACAGCCTCAGACCCCACAAGGAGGAGTGTTGGCAACATACATTTGTAGAGTAATTTCAGTGTTGATTGATTTATGTCACTGGACATGGGGTGAAATGTAGAGCTATGTATGGGGCAATGATTTTTTGTGGGACAGATGCCCTTTTTTATTAAGGTGAGAGTGGGATGTTGGGAAGGGCTGTAGGTATCTTTGGGGAGGTAGGTTGGGTAGGATAGGTTACATTTGCAGACAGACAAGACACACAAGACAGCAGACAGGGGCAGTATATGACACATGAGGGGGTAAACACCTTGGATGTGGAGGGTGGTTGATAATCAGAGACCCATAAGCCCCAAATGGATACAGTGGGACTGAGGTCCCCACCCATGGGCAGTCACCACTGCACCTTCATGGCTCCAAAGGTTGCTGTGCTGGGGGCTGGACAACAAGGGTAGCCTGCCCCTCCAGGTGCACCAGGTGGCCCTCCATCTAGCACAGCCATCCCTCTAACTTGGAGGAGATGATGCTGTGCACCATAACCCGGAACTTGCGGTGGGTGACAGGCTCTTCTCCACACCCTGAGGCGGTTCCACCAGAAGGTGGTGCATGAACAGCAGATGAGGAAGTTCGAGGTTGGGTTCCACATGTGCTGTGGCCTGGTGTCATGGCCAGATGAGGTGGGAAAGGTGGATCTGCTGGAATCTGCCTTCCCAAACATGCTATGGTGTTGAGGTTATCCAAGATATATTGTTTAGTGATGAACAAAACATTTCAAAATTAGTTATAGCAATATGCATGGGTGTTCCAATTAATTCAAGCTGACAGATTTGAAACAGTTGCATAGCAAACATAACACATGCATAAATGGAACAACAGTAAGCATTTTAACAGCATGCAAGTTACATTGACAGCAACAGGTCACTAATAATAGTATTTGAACAAGGTATATTAATATGCAACCAATTAAATATATGAACAATAATAGAACACACGTCCCAACAATAGGTTTTGAGAACAACATACCCATAGTATATGAATAATAATTACTGATGCAGATGAGGGGTGGGAGCAGAGAAAAAAGTCCATTAACAACTGTATAGACTTCTATTTTTCACGACAGTACTGCTTAATACTCTACAGGTCTGCCCTCACTTTACATCTACCTATGACTCACAGCTTTTGTAGCAAATAGCTGTTAGACTGTCAACCTGTAATGGTATGGGGTAGACTGGGAGACCAATGGCTACATTACTGGAGGGGGCTTTTACATATCAGGGTTACATACTTGCCAGAAAAAGGGTATCCTGCACTGATGTGTGTGTCTGCTACTGGCATACTTCCCTGGATTCCTATCTGTGTCCAAGGTGATTGGCAGTAGTGGCCACTAGCCATGACAGCGTGACACTTGAGGGACATGTATCAGGAAGAGTGCATGGTGTATGTATCTATCCTGCTGTCATTTGCAAGCATATGGGTTTGGAAAGTGGAACAGTTGTACATGGTGTATTAGTATACCCTTCATACAGCTACTACACACATTTCTTCACCTGTAAGACCTGTGGAGAAAATACCTGTTAACACTTTCTGACTGTTTCTACAAATATTCAGGATTTATTTAGGGTATATATGCACACATCTCAGTACCACTCCCTGGATTTGAACTGTGTGTGGGTGTGCTAAAATGAACAACAGGGCTATTTTTCACCACACTGAGCTACGGGAAACTGATGTCTGTGCTTGACTGATTTCTCCTTAATACTTTTGGGGTTAGACAGTCTGACCTTGTAATCCTGACATTCAAGTATAGCAGATGGTTACTGTACTGTGTATTAATCATTTGAAATAATACAATCCAGAAAGTAAATGTTATCACAAGAATGCAATGCTGCAGAGGATACACTATAATGCTGTAAACATTACAATTCAGGGTTCAGATCTTAGTCCATACAATATTTCATATTTTCTTTATATCTTGTTTTACAGCTCCACATTCTACTGTTTTGCATACTAGCTGGGTCTCAGAACAGCCTCAGTTACTTCATGCTGTAAATGCCATATTTGTTGCAAAGAACCTGTACACATTCTGTTTCTACAACAACATACCAGAATAAACACAACAGTTTGTGGTATACATCTTTATTACAGTAAAATGACACTTTTATTAATGGATATCCTGTGGATCAATATTAGTGTGACAAACATCATTTATTCATTAGACAACAGTATGCACTATACCTACTGGCAGTAAACAATGTACTCCTTTTACTTTATGCCAGTACATATTGCAAGTTAGATCTGTATTCACCGGCCTGTCAGCTCATCCATGTCAGTCTGTCAGCATGAGCCTCAATGTTACTAGCCCTCTCCATTGCAGCTGTAGGGGTGAGAAACAAACATTATGCATACGTGCCTGTCACATACTGAGGTTAGAATCTGGTACACCTTTATCTGTGATACTTACAAACTCCTGGAGCATGGTTGTCCTGAGCATCTTGGACCCATTGGGTCAATAGCACCTCGTTCATCCACTTTAGGTTGGCATAGTGATGCTGTACCTGCTCACCAGTTCGGGTGATACCAGTGTCACTGGTGAGGTCACATGCCAGATGGTCCCAGGCCTCCGCTTTATATTGTGAGCCCTGGTACTGGCCCTGCAGCAGTCTGCCATCATGATTTGATATGAGGAGCCCAGCCATGACCCTGGACTATAGAATGCCCCAGCACTGCACCCGAAAACATGAGCCCTTCTCCAACACCTGACAAAGTTCCTGCACAGATCAAACTACAACAGGTTCTGGATGTATTCCCACCTGCATGGTTTAAATAAGGCCACATTCCCACCATTTGCTATTATTCGACCAATTTGAAAATGCTAAGTTCAGCTAATCGGTGCAAAAATCTGCTGAGATGAGTTGAACAATGCTTAAAGGGGTAAATGTTGAGCACTGCTTAACAGTGCACAAATCCACTTAGCTGAGCTAACTGCTGCTTAGAATTTAAATCTAAGCAATGCTTAAACTGGCTAAGCATACCCGAGCACTGCTTAGCATTGCTCAGTTTTCATTTTAAAAAAATATCAGGATTGTAGATTAATTCAGTATTTCTAACATATTAAGTATATATGATTTACTTTACATGATATCCCCCTATGTGCTTTCATTACATTACCTTGGGGTATAGGTTCATAGGTTCATACTAGGCCATCTGCTCTAGGGCATTTATAAGCCTAGCCAGAGTGTGTTTGGCTTTCGCCACCCATTTTAAATGAATTTTGCTATGCCCTTTTTCGAGGTTAGTACACTGTGCCTCTGTCTAACAGTGACACAGAAGTGATACCCAGGGTAAACCTACGATCTCCCATCCACTCATCAAGATTCCTCTTGAAGAGAGTCAATGAGGGACCCTGCCTAACCTGGACTGGGATTTTATTCCAGAGTGAAGGGAGCCTCCTGGGTCATGAATTTGTCCCTCCAGCATGTCCTATTTATTTCAGTGCTGAGGTTCAAGTCTCTCAAGCGTGTAGCTCGATGGGATTTGGATTTTCTGAGGTGCAGCATGTCCATTAATTCCGGGTTGGACATGGCTTTATACGTCAGGCACAGATTGCCTCTGTGCACTGAGTAGAGCTGGAGTTTCTTTAACCGGGCAGCATATGGCATCTGTTTGAGCCCTTTGATCCTCTTGGTGAGGTACCTTTGGGGTCTTTCCAGTTGCTGCAGGTATCTGGTAAGGTACATCCCAAAAGGGGCATTGTACTCAATTATGGGCCTGATGAGGGATGAGTAAAGAGGCACGATGACCTCCACTGATCTAGATGTGAATCCCTTCATGATTAGGTGGGCTATATAAAATGTTTTTCTAACCACTTTGGCCACGTGGTTGTCAAATGAGAGATTGCTATCAACTTGGGTCCCCAGGTCCCTAATTACTTCTTCTGTACTTAATGGATTACCACCTATGTGGTAATTTGTGGGCACTTTGTTTTTGCCAAAGGGGATGACTATACACTTTTTGGTGTTTAGCTTGAGGCCATGGCTCTGGCACCAGTTGTCTGTTTCTATGAGGCCCTTTTACAGGATGCTTGTGTCGGCTGGAGAGTCGATTATGGTGCCCAGTTTACAGTCATCTGCAAACTTGGTCAGCCACAGTCCTTCCATGTTGGCCTGTACCTCCAAGAAATATATACCGAACAAGAGAGGTCCCAGGACTGAGCCTTGTAGGACGTCACTTGTAACTGGTTTGGATTCTGACATGGCTCCAGCAATTCTAACCATGTGGGTTCTGTCCTTGAGCCAGTTTGCAACCCATCTAGTGACATAGGCGTTTATATTTAAGCTGGTGAGCTTATCTATAATGCCCAAGTGGGGTATTATATCGAAGGCTTTTGCGAGGTCCAGGTAGGCTGTGTGGAACACCTTCCCCTCGTCAATGGCCTTGGTCACTGTTTCAAAGAAATCAACCAGGTTTAAGAGGCAGGATCTGCCCTTAACAAAGCCGAACTGGGTACGATCCAGTGTCTGTAGGTCCCCAATATCTTTATTTATGAGGTCCATGATGAACCTTTCCATAGCTTTGCAGACCAAGCTAGCCAGGCTTATGGGGCGATAGTTTCCAGGATCTGTTGAGGCACCATCTTTGTGGAGAGGGACCACTGTTGCTGTACGCCACTCTTTGGGTACATATCCTGTAGTAAGGCTGAGAGTGAACAGTAGTTTTATGTTTGGGTTTAGCTCTTCTTGGAGTTCATGTAGGACACAGCCTGGGACACCATCTGGTCCCATTGATGTTGTGTTTTTTGCTTTGGAGACGGCGGCTCTTACCTGAGCATCTGAGATGTCAGGGGGGCAGCACTCTGCTGGGATAGATATTTGCCCTTTTGGTGGGGGGGGAGAGAAGTTTGCGCTGAACCTGCCAGCTAGGATGTTGGCAATGTCTGTGGGTTCTATGTATTTTTTGTCATTTTGGACTAATTCTGAGCATATCTGAGAATTCCCACCCAGGTTCCTAACATAACTAAAGAAAGCCTTGTGATTATCCTTAGTGTCCTGTGCAATTTTTCTCTCGAAGCTGGCCTTAGACGATTTTATGAGTGCCCGTAGTTCTTTGCTAATACTGATCAGAGATGCCTTCCCTTTTGGGGATTTTGCTCTATCATGTAGTAGCTTCCTCCTTCTATTGTATAGTTTGTTTATGGCTGAGGTCCACCAGACTGGACGTCTGCCTTTGGAGGATTGGGTCTTGGTTTTATTTGGGATTGCATGATCCATGCATTCCTGAAGGTGTTCATAGAATGCGTTTATAAAGGATTCTGCGGTCTGGGCCGTATTTTCCACAGTTTCAGGGGCTTTGAAGGATTCCACCTCAGTTTTGAGGAGTGTGAAATTTGCTTTAGAGAAGTTTTTCACTGTGGTTTTCTGGGCACGGGGTGGGGTCGGGATGTGAATATCTAGTGAGATTAGTTTATGGTCTGATCTTACCAGTGAGGGATACACTTCTGGTCTGGAGCATAGAGTGTCCATGTTGGTGATGATCAGGTCCAGTATGTTTTCCCCTCTTGTGGGAGTGGTAACAAGTTGTTCCATAGCATTTGAGTTTATAAATTCTAGGAACCTTTGGGCTAGGGTGTTGGAGCTAGAGTAATGCTCCCAGTCTATGTTTGGGTAGTTGAAGTCACCCAATATAATGGTGTTTGGAGAGACCTTCATATTTTCCAGTGTTCTCAGGAAGGCCGAGTGGGGTTCCTGGGTTTGGGAGGGTAGTCTGTAGCAGGCTATAAACTGGAAGGCAGTTTTATCCACTGTTAGTTGCACATGGATAGTCTCTAATGCTTCGTGCTGTGCCACCAACCTGGAGGTGTGGGTATATTTGACGAATATTGACACTCCCCCTCCTTTTGTGGTTCGGTCCAAGTTTTGGGGCCAAAAAGCATGGTATGAGGTATAACCTGGTAGTGCTGGGATGCTCTCGGGAGCCTTTAACCAGGTTTCTGTTACTGCACAGATATCAATGTTCTCCATGCTAAGGAGAGTTTCAAGTGTGTGCATCTTGAGGTTTAGACTTCTGGCGTTGAGTAGCATTACTCTTAGTTTCTTATCCCTTGTGATACTTATGGAGGTGGGTTTGTCTTTTGAGCCTTGTCTAAAAAAGGCACTATGGTGGAAGCAAGAGCCCTTGCCAATATCCGAAAGCCCAGGGGTGACAGGTGCAAGCCATCCCTAGCGAAGCATCGTGGCTTGTTGAGCATGTCATCCCAGGCTGACAGGCATTGGATCCCCTTTGAATGACACCAATACTTAAGCCAATTGTTGAAATTGATCATCTTGTCTTCATATTGTGGCATCATTCTTGGTGAGGGTAAGATGCTACTCAAGGTCAGGGTCATACCAGCCTGGGCTACATGCTCAGAGAGCTCCTCTATGTCTCTTTTCATGTAGTCCAAGGAGATACATCTCAGGTCATTCACACCAGCATGGACAATGACCGAGTCATATTTGTACTTGCCTTGGAGTGACCTGAGTGCTTGTGTTATGTGGCAGATCCTAACGCCCGACAGGCAGCTCACCATGACCTTCTCCTTGTTCAGCCTGGTGAGCAGGACATCAGTGTGCCTGACGATACAGTCACCTATTACAAGTGTATCAGGTGTGTTGTTTAGCCTTAAGGGCTGTGACTGTTCGTCACACTGGCTTTGTGAGCTATGTGTTGCATGTGTTTTGTTTTGGGGTAGCGGTTGCTTGGGTGTCTGCTTTGGAGGTCTCTGCTGCTTATGCAGATTTTTATTTAGAGCCTCCGAGTATGTTTTTGTGTGTTTATGTGTTTGGTTTGCTGTCGTGGTAGGTCTATGTGAGACTGGAATTGTAGTGAGTGGGGTTTCCTTCTCCTCCTGACTGGTTATGCCAGTACTGAGTTGAGACAGCTCAGTCTCCACTTTGGCTATATGGTTGCATCTCTCACATGTGTTGGAATTTGTTGGGAGGAGGAGAGGGTTGTCTGTGTACATGAGTCAGTTGTAACATTGCCGCAAGATTCCCAGATGACTATACAGTATGACTATACTGTATGGGACACTTGTGTATACTTGGGTGATTTCACATGTTATATGCACTCACATTTCCATTTTGGACCACCTACTCTACCCTGGGTGGCAAATATCACTTGCGATATAATTTAACATAAAAAAATAATTTTAACAATGATTTCTCATGTAAAAATAAAGTGCCTGCCTTGGTACTCAAACCATGAGCATCTGCATACAAAGTCAGGACTCTAATCACTACGGTATCTCATTATTAAGATTTTAGCTATACATTTTTATTTAGCTGCTAAGAACTGTTTAAGCAATACTGAGCAGAGGGCCCTAATGCGTAAACCCACTCAGCTATGCTTAAACATACCGTAGAATGGAAAAAAAAGTGGAATTAATAAAATCACTTTATTTACATGTATCAATACTCCTTGTCAGTCACAGTAAGGGCAATTGTACGGGGGCAAATAGGGACAGATTTTAAATACTGTTCTTACAAACTTAGAAAGTTGATAGAATAATAGGTTTTCCCTTAGCATAACTTTTCTGAAGAATGTGGAGTCATAAACTCAAATGTTTGTCATTATTTAATGACTCCAATCTCAGCTATTTGCCAGGTAGGGACATATATTTGGGGGAACACACCATAAATATGAGGCAGCATACCTCTTAACTGTACAGATTTTTGCATAATGTCCAGATTGTTGCCTCATATGTTTGATTCATTTTGCATATGATTGTGGTTTTCTAGCAAATCATTGGCAAATCACTCAGGGTTTAAGTCAGAAATTAATGACAGACATTTGAGTTTCAGACTTCATACACTTCAGAAAATCCATGCTAATGTAAAACCTGTTATTCTATCAACTTTCTGAGTTTGTAAGAGCAATATTTAAAGAGTGTCCCTATTTTGGGTCCTTTGACCCCCATTATTTATGGCTTTGTCCAGATTTCATGCTCTAAGATGTTGACAGGTATGTGAGGCAGACATCCGGACATTCTGGGAAAACCTGGACAATTGAGGGGTATGGCCGTATGGCACTTTTGCAATGCAGAAGTGTGTGACAGTACCTGTCACACACCCTGCATTGCTTCCTATCTACATAACTGCTTTCAGTATCCGTGGACACTAAAAGACCTTGGAAAGTACCATACTACCATACTACCATACAGCACTTTGACAATGCAGGAGGGTGTGTGACAGAACCTGTCACACACCCCCTGCAGTGCTTCCGATCTACACAGTTGCTTTCAGTCTCTGCGGACATGGAAAGCACTTAGAAAGTGCTGTATGGCACTTTGACAATGCGGGGGGGGGCAGTACCTGTCACACACACCCCTGCATTGCTGCCTATCTACATAGCTGTTTTCAGTGTCCACAGAGACTGAAACACTTAGAAAGTGCTGTACAGCACTCTGACAATGCAGGGGGTGTGTAAAATACCTGTCACACACCCCCTGCATTGCTTCCTATCTATATTTCCTGCATTCAGTGTTCGCAGACACTGAAAGCACTTAGAAAGTGCTGTACAGCACTTTCAGAGTGCAGGGGGAGTGTTAGATGTGCAGGCACTACTTAAGCACACCCCCTGCACTCAGTAGTGTTCGTGTCCACTTATCCTTAGCAGTAGCATGCCTTCATAAATATGCAAGGCACGTTGCTGTTAGGGCTATGCGGAAACAGACATGGTTCACTCCATGCAGAAATAACACTATTCCTGAATGGAGTTTATTGAATCCTGGGACAAGTCTTTGGTTAGATCTAACCATAAAAGTCTAGTTGCAATTTATTAAACACACTTAAGATAAAAGGTATAATTTAAATACATCCAAATCAATAGATTTTAACAAATTGTCAAATTAAATATAACAATGAATAATGGTAGCTTCTTTCTAGTTAGATGATAACTCAGTCTTTGAATGTTAGGTTGCCTAATTCTTGAATAATGTAGTCAGAAATCTCTTTGCTTTTTAATTGACTAAAGTTAGGAATTTGTAAGGTTGGAATAGAAAATCTAGAGTACTTGGAATTCGATCAGGGCTAGGGTCATTAGGAGCTTAAAAAGTGCTACAAACATGAATATTGTGCTGGGAATGTTGGTTCAATAATAACCAGGAAACATGAACAGAAAGTAGAGCAATGAGAAGTAACTTAACCACAGAGCATGAATGGCATCTGCATTTTTAACATGGAGTGGTTTGTTTGTTTGTGTCTTTCGGCTTTTCCTGGTTAGGGGTCACCACAGCAGAACTCCAATCTGCTAATGATTGGCAGTAGAGTTTTACGTGCTGGCTTGTCAGGCCTAACACACAACCTTCAACGAAGGAATGCCCATTCACGCATGTCATCACACAGAAGATGCTCTAACTGAGAATCAAACGGGCAGCATCTAACTGTGAGGCGACAATGCTACTGCAGCACCACCATGGAGTGGTAATTGTTTAGAAATTCTGCCTATATTTCAGAAATCATGCCATGCATACAGAAAACCCACCTATTGCCACAGCAACTCAAACCATAGAACATAAAATATGTCAACAAAATAGTTTAGTATGGGGGAGATTTAGACTCCAAAAGAGTGGCCATAACTGTTAAGAATAGCTTAAAGATTACCTTAACTGCTGGAGAAAGGAAACAAGAGAAACATAGCTTCTATGTGACTGAAATGATAATCCCCAGGATTTAATAAACTCCTTGTAGGCACTGTGTAGAGTCTATACAGAATGTATCTGTGTACACAGCCATGGTCCCCCTTGGCAGTGCACCATGCATATTAATGATGGCTCGCTGCCAAGGGAGAACATAGGAACAGAGTTATTGAATCCATGTAGGGAGAAGTGTAGAGGCTACCAGTGATTGTGGATGGCCTGTTCTGCTCCCAACTACTGTTGAAATGCTGTGAATTGGGTCAAATGTGTAATACTTTATTTTAATATTTTTTTTTTCATTTTTGTATGTTTGCACGGCGCAGTGCGGAGTGTAGCAATGCCAAACTGTGCTCACATATAGACAGCTGACACCTGCCAGACATCTAAAAATTGAAACCGGATGTCATTAATTATCATAATGACGCACTTTGCCTATTTTAAATATTTTTGGGGTTTTTTTCTGTTTTTTTTTTTTTTTTTTTTAATTGCTGTTGGTGTGGCATGGAGTGCCGCAGAGCTGAACAGCACTCATACATACATAGCTGAAAGTTGCTAGACATTTAAAACTAGAAACTGGATATAATTAATTATTTATGTCTGGGTCTATTTAAGTGCATTTGCATGGCACGCTGTGATACTTAGCAATGCTAACAGGTAGCCCAGTAGTATATGTGAAGGCATACAAGTTTTCATAATACTCAACTAGCTAAGTGGGTAGAGCTATAACCTAATGTTTAGTAGGTCCTGGGTTCGAGTCCATAGCAGTAATACGATGTCTATAATTTAATTTATTATATATGTTTAATGTGAAATATGGCACTGCTGTGCTGTGCTGAACACTGCTTAAACATTCTAATGACTACTTTTATTTGCTTGGTGCTAAGCTTAGCTAAAACATCGGTTGTGCCAGTTTTCACACTGCTTAGATGCACTTAGCTGGTTTTCGTGATGCTAAGCAATGCAGCACTTTTTTTTTTAATGTTACTCAGTGATGTGTAAGGGTGAGAAAGCCTATATTAGGTGCAATAGGCAGGAATTCTGCAACAGTCTTTGGAGTCTGATCAACTGGTAATATGGCAGGTGGTGCTGGTGAAGGTGTGCACATTTGGTTGCAGAGATGGAGTGTTCAGGAGTCCAAGGTCTTTGTTGGGCTCCTGGTAAAAAATCATGAACCCAGGTTGCTGCAGGGTGGTTTCCAGGGCTAGGAATGTAAGGCAGAGGCCTGGGACCAGTTGGCCAGGGAAATCATCAGTGTTACTGGTATCCCCTGCACAGGTGAGCAGTGTCATTACCATTATGATGACCTGAAGTGGAGAAGGAGGGGAACCTTGGACACCTGGGTCCAAGAAGCCAGAGCTGGAAATGCCCCACAAATATCTAAGTATATTTTCTTCTGTTTTACCAATATGCAAGCTGAAAGTCTATAGAACTGGTATGCATAATGGTGTGCTTCTCTCCCACCTGCTGCAGCTGGGAGGGCTCACAATGTCAAGTCTCATGCCAGGTGCCTGGCCAGGTTCCACCATGAGTGTGGTACGTATGGATTTATTATGCTAACCGTAGTGCAATAATCAAGAAAGAGTAAAGCATGTATTGCAATAAAGTATATACAATAAAAACTGTAGTGCAATAAATGAACTGTAGTGCAATAAATGGGGAAGTAGAACTGTATTACAATAAATGGGCAAGTAGAGCTGTAGTGCAATAAATGAACAATATCAACTATATTGCAATAAACAATAAACAATACCAATAACAGTAAGCAAAATGGTGTACAACAGGATTGTGTTTTCATAACCATTGCAGTAGAGCTGTATGCATTACTTGTCTATGAGGTAAGGTTGCTGCAGTCAAGTGTAACACTGTAATAGCTGTGTAATGCAAAATGAACGGCCTGCAAGCTGTATTGTTTAACTTACAGTTGATCCAAGGATGTCTCCAGGTCAATATCAGTCATATAATGCTCTCTGTTTCTCCTACTCCAGGTAATAAAGGTATATGGGTGAGGTAGCCCACTGTATGGGTAGATATTCTGTGGACTTCACAGAAATGTATCAGCAATACCAATAAAGTGTTAAGCAGCATTGATGATTCCTACAGAAATCTGTTTTAATAAATGTGGTATAGCCATATGTCATGCATATATGTTAAACTGTCACTGCAGCCAAATATAGCACTGTAATAGTTCTGGAATGCAAAATTAATTCAGTCACATGATGTTGTCTTTTTCTCCCACTCCAGGAACAAAAGGTATATGGATGAGGTAGGCCATGTTATCAAAAGATATGATTGTGGTTACATTTCACAGACACTTATCAGCAATACCAATAAAGTGTTAAGCAGCGTAGTTGATTCCTACAGAAATTTGTTTCAATAAATGCAGTACGGCTGTATGCCAAGCATGTCTGTTTTACTGTAGCTGCAGTCAAGTATAGTGCTGTAATAGCTGTAGAATGCAAAACGAATTCAGTCACATACTGCTCTCTTTTTCTCCCAATCCAGGAACAAATGGTATATGGTATGTGGTTGAGGTATCCCATGTTATGAGCAGATATGATTGTTCTAACATTTCACAGACAGTTATCAGCAATACCAATAAAGTTACATTTTTTGCAGATGTTCCCTAGTCACAGCTATTGGGTTATATTCCCATGCCTGCCAACTAAGGCATGACAGACATCTAGTTTATGTACTCTACACAAACATACCTCTTAAGTGTCACAGTTTCATGCAATGTAATTAAAACAGCCTAATCCATCTGTCACAGGATTACCAGAAAATGATTACTTGGAATGCAACGTACTACCAAATCTGCTTATAGAACACCTTGGTAGTTATAGAAGTCTACATTATGTGAAAGTGTTCTCTGTAGTTGTGTACATACATTTGTTATTGTTTGGCTTATACTGACCCATGCTAACAGCTTGATAGGTAGGTACATGCTACATCACCTACAGGAGAATTGTAGTCACTGTACTCAGAACTGACACTACAAACCTGTAGAGTATTTATTATCAGTGTTTTCAGGGATATAATCTGCATTGTCAGTAATGGATTGCTTCTCTCTGTCTCTCCCCACCACTTATCTTAATTTATTTATTATTGTTATTTATTATTATGACTTAATATTAACAGATGTTGATAAAGGAGGCCACAGTGGTGCAGCAGTTATCATTGCAGCCTCACAGCATGAGGTCCTCCAGTTTGATCCTTGGCTGGAGTGCCTTCTGTGCGGAGTCTGCATGTCCTCCCTGTGGTTGCGTGGGTTTCCTCTGGATGCTCCGGTTTCCTCCAAAAGACATGCTGTAAGTGGATTGGACACTCTAAATTGGCCCTAGGCATGAGTGTGTGTGTGTGTGTGTGTGTGTGTGTGTGTGTGTGTGTGTGTGTGTGTGTGTGTGTGTGTGTGTGTGCCTTTTGTGGAAGGCTGGGTGCTGGGCTGGCAACTCAACACTGTAAAACTCCACTGCCAATCATTAGCAGACAGGTGATCCGCTGTGGTGACCCCTAACAGGGAAAAGCTGAAAGAAGAAGACTTAACATATGTTGATAAACTAACTATATTTTTGCAAAATGTGATGTAATATTGTTATGTGTTAAATTAAAATGATGTTCCATGCTGTTAATACTAAGAATGGTTTGGTTATTACTAACTTTAACTTATTGCTATACCTTGTTTACCACAGCATGTCAAGGTAGGCTAGTTCGGGCTGATCCGCCTACCTTGCCTTAACCGGCCGTGGCACCAGGTCCCAGCACATTTGGGACTCACAGCGGTGGTGCCCACTTTGCTGCCCCTGCACTACCTGTGGCATTGGGTAGTACCATCCCACAGGATGGGGCCCATCCCCTTTCTGGGAGCGGTGGTGGAGGGGGTGTTGTCACCTGAGATGAGCTACCAGTTTTGGTGCGCAGGATAGTCTACTGTGGGTTTGACTGCTGCCTGAGCTGGATTGAGGGCATGCTGGTTGACCTGGTGGAGTAGCCTCACCTTACTGCCCAGTTTCCAGCACTGCCACTCTCTGGGCAGTGAAAAAGCAGAACTGACAATCCCATGGGAGGCTGTGAGTCCCACTGCTACCATCTGGAGGCACATGGGACCTGGATTCCACAAAACCCTCCCTATGCAAGGTGTTCACCCCTCATGTGTCACACACTGTCCCTGTCTGCTGTCTGTCTGTCTTGTCTGTCTGCAAATGCATCCTCACCTACCCAACTTACCTCCCCCACAAATACCTGTGTCCCTTCCCCAACATTCCAGTCTCACCTTAAAAAAATGACCACTTGTCTCAAAAAAAAAATCATCCCATACATAGCTCTCCATTTTTCACACATGTCCACTGGCACACATAATTTGGTCCAAATGGCTTGAAAATACTGTTATGTTGTCCTCATTCCTCTCTCTGGAGTTGAGAGTTCAAAGTCATGTACAAATGTTGTCAAAGTGCACAGTTGTTGCTGTACAAGAAATGGATAGCTATGATTCTTTCCTGCACCCTTTCTGCACCACCCTACCTGCCTTTCACTATGTTTTTCTTCTTGCTTGCACCCCATTTCACTACTTTCCTATCTCCCCATTTTTTGCAAAGCTTTGCTAAGCTCAGCTAAATAGAGCTATATTGACTATATGCATTTTTAAACTTGTAATACACACTTACAAAAAAACCCCCATCTATCCCATATTTCAAATCCAAGACCATCGCACCTGCAGACCACCGCATTAACCTACCACGCCACACAACACTTACTTAAAACAGGTGGTTTAAAGAAAACATAGTAATTACCAGTTACAGTCATTAAGCATGTTTCAGCTGAGCTGTGCACCGAGCCACACAAACTTGATTAAAAAGTAATTAAATTAAAAAGAGTAAAACTGGGAGTGTACCTTGGACCCTGGTGCAATAGTGCTCCACTAGAAAGCCAAAGACATAATAATGGATGTAAGTGAGCCCTGTGATAGCGGGTAAATGTGCCCTTCAGCAGCAATATGTAGAAAGGCACCTGCTAAGGCATTAATGGCAAAATACATGTTCAACTGGGACCCTGGTGCACACATGCACACATATAAAGCCATGCACATACTGATGGATGTAGAAAATGTATGTTACAACCTGTATTTGTGCAGATATATCTTGCACATACACCTGCTGCACTAGGGACTCAGTAGCGCAGTCTGTTAATTGCATTCTAAACAGTGCATTTTTCCACACACAGTCCTGGGTCCAAATCCAGTGGTATGTAGAGGTGAATTTACAGTATTGCGAAGGCAGCAATTAATGACTGAGTCATGCATTCTTTATCCACACAATGCATTTCAAATAACATGTCTGCTTTTCACTGATGGAGGTCACAGGCCTGCAGGTAGGAATACACTTCACATATCCCTATAGCAAAACTATATGTGCATAAAGTGTCACATCATGCATTAATATGCATTCACACAGAATGTCAACACAGGTACTGCAAATGAGGGCCACTAATATCAGAGTGCACCACACAATCATTCCAAAGTCATTGTGCAGATTATCACAGTTGCACAGCTAACATACACATTGGAAGTCCCTGCTTGTAACAAGGCCTGCCCTCATACATGCTGCAAATTACTACAAGACTGTAACACATGGCCTGGCAGTTGTCCAAATGGTGGACATATTCTTATATTTATACTCCATCTTACCCAATGACACATCAAACATGTCCCCTGGTACTCTGTTAGTGATGCCATTGCCTAACATACTTACCTTAAACATATGCCATATTTGGAGTGGAAAGGGTAGCCTCACTCTGGCTCTGCCTCTACAACAAGGCTGACACAGCTCCCACAGTTACTCCTACAGGTTGTTGTCCTCCAAAGTGTTCACACTCTCTGCCTATGTCTATTACCTGCAACAGCAGCTGCATTCTGTAGCACACAAATCTCTATGGTAAAGTTTCTGTTACAGACCTACTCTCTGCGACAATGCAGTCTCCTCAACCCAGTAATGTCCAGCACAATATATCAGAAAGGGTCCCTAATCTACATGAAGGCCTTATATATTGTACAGTGGTTGCATGTCATTGGCTGACGACAGTGTAAATCAACTGTGTTGGCTGCACTTAGCATTTCAGACACACAGATTGGTTTAGAGGCAATCACCTGCTGCTGAGAAGCATGTTTAAAAGGTAAGCAGCTGGCTATGGTGAACCAATCTGTATGAGATGTTCCTCACACAGCATGCCTTTATGAAAACTTTACTATCACCACATATCAACAGGGGAGTACTGCACTCCATCAGGTATGTAACTCATTTTGTGTACAAGAAAATGCAGATGAGTGAACAGACGTACAAGGAATAGGGATTACAGCATTAAGCCTGTCATATACCTGTGATAATGAAATCTCATTGATCTCATGCTGTCTTACACCTACATAGGATGTACAATACATCAAGAATGCATTGTCTGTTGTCATTGTGGCACACTAGCTCGTTGGACTGTCCCTTTATAGTGGTTGTAATAGCAGACTGCTAATTGTGTGGTACTGTTCCCATGATGTATTATCAGGGGTTTGCCCCTAGGGGACACACCACAGTAGACTCGAGTGTTGGGTGTATGATCATACAGCAGTATCTGTCATGGCACACACGGGAATACCTGACTGTTGTTACTATCTCAGTTGTATCCCCACACATAGCATGTTTGAACACTGTGGAGTATGACATGTATGAGGAAGCAATGGATAGTGCCAACCATTTTGTCCTTGTTGTATCTCTACATAATGTACTTTCACATATTGGATTGTGTAATGTGTTCCCCTTTTGTTGTCTTTCAGGAATCATGTTTCCTAGATGCAATGCACCCCTCTCTGATGTGGAAAATGAAATTTTACTGGAAGGACTAAGGCAACATCATCACATACTACTGTCCAGGGGGAGGCAAAACAGGAAAGAGCAGGCTGCATTGTGGGCAGACCTTGTCCATGATGTGAGTGGCATGGGCCATTGAGGCAGGACATATGAACAGGTTCAATACCATGCAACAGACTTGATCAATGCTGCACAATGAAGGGCAGCAGATGTAGCCAGGGATCGTGCCATCATTAGTGGAGGGCCTGCAGTGGAACAACCACTCTCAGCCACTGAGAAATTCCTGGTGAGCCTAGGCACACATGACAGCTCCCACGCATCTGTCACACCATACATCGTGGAGGTGGGTGCCACAGTTTCTACAGCAGAGGAGCATGCAGGTAGGCTTACTGTGATCAGCATTGTAATACTGTAGCAGTCAGTGTGTCAGGCTGTATATACATTTACATGGGTGTCAGATCTCTGTTCTTTGGGGGGGTTACCTCAGTTGTACTCTCATACTCAGAATGTGACCAATACAACAAGTAACACAGTGACTACTGTAAATGTGAGATATATGGACGTATTACTTTGTTGTGCTGCAAAATGCGTTGGTACTGACATTACCTCACCTTCAACTTTTCACAGATCTGTCAGGTATTGGCCAAGGCTGTGGTTCTGCTCCTAGTAAGCATGACACTGTTTTATTAAGGAGCATTTATATTCTATTAAAGTTAAGGGCCAGAATAATGCCCTATTTAAACATAATTTCATGTGTAAACAAGGTAGAATGTTTTTATTTTCCATTCTGGAACAGGTATATAAGGATCTTAGAGGGAGCAATCACAGAAGTGTAGTTGAACAAATAGAAACACTTTGGCAGTGACAGCTAAGAAAAGATAAGCCTCCTGGTTTAAATGAGGCATTTATTCTAAAATGTCTTTTAAAAAACAAAAGGTTGAATGGACATTAAATTAGGCAGTGAAATGTGTATTTCATTACTGTATATTTGTTAAGATAGGTGTACAGGGTTTTTATGTGTTATTTTATCAATTATAGTGTCATATTGCTTAATTAAAAGGTACATTTTACTGATTATTTTTTACTTGATTTACTTGAAGTGATTGTTATAAAGGTCTTGACTTGAACGTATATTTTGTTCTGAAGATGTCTATTTTGGACAAAAGCAAAGAAGAAAAAGGTTTGACCACTAATCCAGTTGTGGGTCTTTGTTATTATGAGTATTGGTGTATTTTTCGTACACAATAGTGCAGGTATTCATGTACTGCTTTCTTCTTTCTTATCACAGGTGACTGGGGGGTTGGTCTCTGTCCCCTACACAACCTGATGTCAGTGTCTCTTCAGACTCTGATGATGATGGTGGCCACAGTGAGGCACAGGTGGGGATGTTGGGGGCTGAATTTGTCCCAGAGGTAGACATCCCTCTTCTGCCTCTATTTTCACCGCATACAGTCAATATATTCACACATACCCAGTCCCTGCAGGCCACACTTATTGGACAGTCAGCGGGTGGGGACATTGAACAGGAAAGTGTGGCAACTATGGCTCCAGTGAGTGTAGACACTGGCTATAGCCAGAGAGTTGGTGAGGTCCTACACAGGTGGACTGACAGGGGTGCTTGTAGGAGGCCCACTGTCCATCCACCACCTGTTGCAGGTATCACGTCATGGGTCACTCAGCACATGTTTCAGGTCATCATGGATGCACAAGCATGTTCTGAACTGAACACCAGATGTATGCTTAGGGTTTTGGATGCAGCACAGTCTGACATCCATGACTGCCTCCACTGCATTCGGGGCACGCTGGATCGGTTGATTGATGTAGTGGACAGAAAGTGGGCTGAGAGAGTGTCTGTCTTGGACCACACATTGTCTGTGCTGGAATGTGTGGCTGGAGTTGAGTGTCAGACTCATGGATGTAGGTCAGCAACCCCATCTGCTGAGAGTCCACGTGGCCATGCACAATCACGCTCCCATAGTGGCAGTACATCCAGCGCTACAGAGGGGAGTATGCTGTCCACTCCATGACATGGCAGGGCATGGGCTCATGGTCCTAGGCATTCCTGTGGGGGACACAGTCCCAGCAGACAGCAGTCACCATCAGGTACTAGCACCACTACTGACCTTGGGCATGGAGGTGCCAATGCATCTCCTGGCAGAGCCAGTTCCAGTGTTCTGGGACAGAGACGGTGAACTGTCAACTCTACCATGTACAGTCCAAAGCTGTCCAACATACACACATGTAGTGCTAGCATTCAGCTTGTCTGTGTACATGCACACACTCACACACTACTGTCAAACACAGGTCACCTACAGACACACACAGCACCTTTCTATGGTCTGTCTTACCTGCTTACCTTCCTGACTCACACACACATGCTGTCAACCTATTGGGTCAGCCTAGGCCTCCTGCACCCCCACACAACACCCTGTGCAAGTGATGATACCTGTGCCACATCCCTGTCATCCTCACCATCAATGCAGGGAAATGAAGCTATGTGTCTGATGCACAGGGTGACTATATTAGTTAACATGTACTTGTGTAATGCTGTGTTGTTTTGCCATGCCACTTGTAGTGGTTAATGTCAGATACTTTATACTGTCATTTGTCATGAGTATGCCACACAGTTTCCAGTGTAGGTTCATAGGTTCATAGATTAGTACTAAGCTAACTGCCCTTGCGAGCCATTTTAAGCCTAGCCAGTTATCCCTTGTGAGATTCAAACCCGGCACCTTGTGTTTGTAAGGCAAACATCTTAACCATTAGGCCACCCTCCCAACTCTGTGTACTGTATGCTGTACAACCTACACCAACAGGTCTTGGATGTAAATCCCAGACTGTCACTACTATACTGAATGTGGCAACAAGGTGTGTCACAGACCTGTTTATGTTTCTGTTTCAGGAGTCTGTTGGGGTATCCTGTGGGTAAACAGAAGCAATAAAGCAGCACAGGATGGCATGTCAGCACAGCAGAAATATGTCTTCAGCAGGGTAGAGCACTACAAGTGTGCAGCTCCATAGGTTCATATGTGTATAACAGGCTAACAAGGACAATGGCAGTATTCACTGTACTAGTGCATCCCTAATCTGTGAACAGGTCTGCTACCCTTGATAAATGTCACCAGGGTTTTGGGAACTCACACATCTACAAGCTGTGGCAATGGAGATGACCCATATACAAATATCCCGTGTCCAGTACAGACAGTTGCCCGACAACTGCTATGATTATTGTGTTCAGGATCCCATTTTGTAACTTGCACATGCTGTGTCACAGCAGATGTGTGCTACGTATGCTGTGACACAGCATGTCACAGCATATGTGTGCTATATATGCTTGGGGGGCCTGTTTCATGTATGGCATACTGTCTGTGTTACATACCTGTCTCTGTAGCATGTACTATGTATACCACAGCGATGTTGTAGACATGTAGAACAGGGGAGACGTATTAATCCTGTCATGGATATATGAGAGATACACAATGGAATCTGACATCTCCCTGTATGGAGCTATACACATCCCTTCCAAAGCATTTAGGAGACAGACTACACATGTACAGTCATAACACGGACTCCACAGGACATGTTATTTACACTGCATATTGGTGTACCATGAAATCTGTGTGGCTGCTACAGTTCTATGATATGCCTATGTAGTGACATAGCAGGGGTGCCAATGCACACAATGATAGCTGTATGACTGCCACATTCAGTATAGCAGTAACTGTCTGAGATTTACATCTAAGACCTGTTGGAGTAGGTTGTACAATAGTGAATGCATCCCCACATCGTACCGACCAATGACAGTGAAAGGCTACATTACTCTCTGTGTCCATAACTTCATGTGCAATGGCTCAACTGTGTGTGGTGTGCAGACACTACAATATTTTGCAGGGGTGGATGATTTCCCACAGGGTAGTATTGTGCAGTCTTTGGCAGTTAGTCATCATCAGTGGCTCAAAGTACAACTGACTGTGTCTTAGGCCATCATGGATAACTGTTGGTTCTGTGTGGGAGGCTGTGACAGCTCCCAGTATGCAATCACCTGCTAAAGTACTCAGTCAGAGGTCACTGGCACTGGCTGTGACTGCAGAGAGGGAACAGGTAGATGGGGTATGCCAATAATGGAGGATGGTGAACCCCACTGGTGACTGGCATCACTGCAGCACAGGTCTCCAATGCTATCTTCTCAAAGTATGATTGTCAGACACTTGCCTATCCACCAGCTGGCATAACACTCTGGACTTGACATACACAGTTTCCAGCAAGACCTGCTGGCCTAATATTGTCATAAACCTTGTCAAACCATAGTTGGTGGAATGAAACACATGTCTGACATCCATTGCATAGTGTAACAGTCAATGAGCTCTGCCAGTTACAGTAGGTAGGCATGATCTGGCCTTGAGCAAAAGTAACAGTGTTTAGTCCAGTGTCACTAGGTGTAGGACAGTGTCAGTGCTTGTATCCATGCTAACTCCTATCATGGCATGTCAGGTGAGATGATTCAGAGATCTGGGGACACTGCTTGGAATTACATGCTAGTTGTCCATGCAAGTCAATGTTGCTGTTACTTCCAGCATGTTGCAGAAAGAGAGTCATGCAAGGTGTCTGTGCAGAGCACAGACAAACATATTAGGGAAGTGTAATATGTACACACACTATTTTGCTTAGACATGCTGCATCTCACTTGTCCAAAGGATGGTCCAGGTCCTTACCTACAAAGCTCTGCAGCAGTGCCATGACATCACCACATGGGAACCAATGCATTGTGTCATGTGTTTACCAGTATGGGTGACCAGTACAGAACCCCCAGTGTGAGGTCCTCCCTGCTGGGATATGGCCACAGATCAGTCTCCTTAGAACTACCAGCACATACCCCCCCCCTTGCAGTCAATACAGACATATATGCAAAGACATCCATTTATTACCACCTGTGGGATGGTTGACATAGCATGACCTCATGTCCCCCTTCAGATGGGATAGGCAAGTTTGCAGAGCGCTAAACCCATGCATTATGTCAGCAGCATTACAATGGCATGAACTCAGCTGTATGTGACAGGAGGGACATAGGCTCATCATGGCTCAGCAAACCTGACTGGCAGACAACTGCCATTAGTAGGCTGTACAATAACAGGTGGACAATGTTGTGTGACATTTGGGATGAGGGTGCCCTCAATAACATGGAGGCAGTACCTCCTCAGCTAAAAGAAACAGACAGTGTTGTTTTGATGTTAAGTAGAAATGGTAAGTGACAAAAGTAGCCACCCATGCAAAGCAAAACCAAAACGCACAGTGTAGTTATATGTGTGCCCTCAAAGGACAGGCCCAGATTGTTGGTGGCCTCATACATCATGATTCCACATATGATGGGTCTGGACTCATGCCTAACTTGCACTCGCACACTGTCTGCATCAACTACACTCCCTTATCCCCACCACATGTGACACATGACATTCCTACAACTTAACCCATAGCTTACAGATTTACAGAGCAGTTCATAACTGACCTCTCATTGGAAGGTACACAGCATGTATTGCACCTGGTAACAGTCCAGGCTGCATCCCACATGTGATCTGACAAAGATTACTAACACCATTGGGACACTCTAGCAATTATATCTACACTACTGGTTGCACACCAGCTAAGTGGACAATGGCAACTGTTATACCCTTGCACAGAGGAGGTGCATCCACTGACCAACATAATTATACAAGTCTTTGAGTATCCATATCTGTATGCCCATAGGGGTGATCATCATGGAGCTGTAATGCACACATATATGTGTTCTGCACACAGTTGATTGTACACCGTTTGGATGGGTGACAGGGGGAGCATGACTGTTACACATGGTGGACATCTCCAAGGCAGTGACCATGTACTTTGGTGAGGGTACATCAGGGGATACAACCCGCTAGACTCCACCAAGCTGTCCCCCGCTCAGGCAATATTTACAGAGAACCCACTTAGGCATCCATGATACTGTCATTGTAGGGGTCACTAAGTGACCTTTGCTGGCACACATATGCAACATAGGGACATCTACCTCCAATAGCTGATCTGTCAGCAGCAGTGCTCAATAGAGTCCTCTACTGCTTGGAATCCATTCAACCACAATACATGTGACCACTGACTGACTGTGGATAACAATGTTGGCTGATGCCTTTAAACTGTGAGCACTCATAGAGTCTCTGTGATATGCCACTATCCTGCAAGAAGGTATTGCAAACACACACTTTTTAACATAGTAATGGCCATAAGCTCCATGTAAACATATATGCAGTATCAGTTCCATCAGTTAGACCTATGTACCTGGTAAGTAGCACATCAGTCGCAACATGTGATGTACATACTCAGGGGTGAAAGAACTGGCCACACAGGTTTACACCTAATGTGTCTTAGATCACCATGTCTCTACAGTGGTATGACAGGAATCATATGGCATAGCTGAGTCCACAGTCACCTGTAAGTGACATACTCATAACCTCCAAGTACTCTTTCCTCAGCATGCCAATATCTGACTGCAATGGCCATTTGGTGATGTACCTTTCCAAGCAGTACCTGCAACTGCACACAACAGTATGGTCCCTCACAAGGTCACTTCATGCCTTCAGTATGTGTTCAATGGGGATAGTCTGCAATGAGTGTCATTGTCACCTGTGGCATATATACTACTCAGGGGTGATCTGTGTCTTGCACACAGGGCAATGTGTGACCCTGCTTGATTGCATATGCTACCTACCTGTAGGAGGCATACTAGATGGATAACCCACTATAAGGATATTAACCTCGTATGTGATGTTGGTACTACATGCTTGTGAGAGAATGACATGTGTCTAGCAGACTTAAACACACCCTTGAAACAGAAGCTTGCCTAATGGCACATAGAGCACCTCAGTGCTCCTCACCATATGCCATCTTTATGATTGGCTGGGAGCCCATTATCTGCCTGTGTCCCTCTTGGACTGGGACAATATGTGCTGATCCTGTAACTACAGGTATAAAGATGTCTATGATTGTGAGGGCTGTATGGCCATTATGCCAGTGAAGTCAAACCTCCTATGGTTCCATAACATAATGTAAAATGCTCTAGCAGGCTCACACACATCCATGACTACAGTGAGGCTAGCACCACTTCCAATCATGTGTACAGGACATGCCAAGGCACACGCATAGTGCAAGTTGGCTGTATGTAGGTGGGAAACCTAACATATGAAATGGTACATATGCAACATACCTCATGGCTACTAATACTATTAGTTTGGGACATATTATGCATGATGACATCAGCAGGCATTGTTGTGGTCAGTCCTTTGGGGGGGGGGCATATCACAGTCTACAAATAAAATACTGCAAAACCCTACCTATTACTATGTTACCAAGATGATCATATTCATGCCATCAGGACATACACATGCAAAACGTAACCTGGAGTGAGAGAAGAACCCTGGCCTATCCAGTCTTAGACACTACAGATCACAGTACTTATTGCACATGCCACAGCTTAAATCCAGATGTAATATTGTCAGCTGGTAGTCTTAAGGTGAATGACATCATCAGGCCTTGTAGAAGATTGCAGTGTGGAAGCCAGGAGCAGGTTACAGGGCCAAAAAGTGCATAACCATAGCAGGTAGACAGCCCATGAGGGCATGGCAGCTGTTCTACAGGGGATATGCACACACACACACACACACACACACACACACACACACACACACACACACACACACACACACACACACACACAGCAAGTAGCCAGGAGTGAGATTAGAACACCCTACCTATCCAGTATTATTCACCATAGATCACAGCACTTATTTCACATGCCACAGACTGAGACTGCTGTATATGTGATTGCAGGCACAGTACTTGTGCATTACATGAACTAGGTTTGTGAAGAACAGCATCTGTGGTCTGCAGAGTAATATTGCTTCTTACTGTTATCTGCTTCTAGTATCCTAGCAGTGGCATAATTGTTATTATCCTAGTTATGTGTGTACACTAACCAGTATGGCCATATGTAACTGCTTGCAAATAGATAGACAAACGTGTGGAAAGGAATAATGTGCCCTGAACATGCATACGTTGACAATATTATACATTACACAACCTGCTCACCTGCATCTCTCTACTTAGTGACATCCAGCAGGTACAGTGGTCTGTAGGTATCGGATTATGTACTTTTGTGCCCTTAATTTAGATATCCTTTGAGTAACAGTATGGATGTGTGATAGTGCAGATTTACTCACCATTATTAGGATATGTAGGACAATGCAGACATCCACACACATATTTATGTAATTAACAGGGACGTATATATAAATGTAGCTGTGTGCATGTATGATATGTACATGATTTATGTAGATATATGGGGAAGAGTCTATGTATCATTGTAAATATATATATATATATATATATATATATATATAGCTATATATATATATATATATATATATATATATATATATATATATATATATATATATATCGCTATATAGCGATATATACCTGACACTACTTAGTGATAGATATACTATGTATGTGAGAGAGAGAGAGACAGTGACAGAAGGATATGTATACGTACATGGCTGTATGTATAGGCATATCTATACATAACAGGTCAGTCTAATAATGGGACAACAGAATTGCAGTCATTTTAACTAAATGTCTGGGCATGCCCAATGTGACTCAGTACTTATAAAGTGATTCCAGGCCACACCAACCTGTACTCCAGTCTGGGATTTTGTGTTTTACTGACTATACCTCTCAATTGTCCAGGGTTTCATAGAATGTCCAGAGGTTTGGCTCATAGTTTTGGTGTGTTCCTCATAAAATTTGTGGTTTTCTGGCAAATCATTTAGATTAACTTAGGAGTGAAGTCAGTAAAAAGCGGCATACATTTGAGTTTCTGACTTCAAATCCTTCAGAAAAAATGTCTGTTGAAACAAGCCCTGTTATTTTAGCAACCGTTTACATTTATGAGAGCAGTATTTAACATATGCCCCTATTTGTAAGCCTTTGTCCTCCCATTTTCTCGGGCTTTGAACAGATTGCTTGCACTAAGAGGTTGAGAGGTATGTTACAGACATTGACATCTGTCTCTGTTTCTGCACTACTGCACAGCACTCAATATGTCATGGCATTCTCCAGCTGTCTACTGTACTTAATATGTGACTGAGGTTCATAATGTTACACCACACACAGACTGACAGTCTGTGAAAACACCAACATACTAAGACCCCACATGTAAAACATGTGTGTCTACTTCCAGATAAGAAGCATCAACACCATCACCAATGCTAACTTCCCTAGTCCACTGAGCCACACAGTCTGGCAGACAGAGTGGAGTCATTCATCACACAATTGACAGGAAAAATATGTAAGTTGTTATTCCTGCATTGCGTGTGACATACAATGTGTGGTCGAGTTCTGTGTTACAGCCCTGAGATTGCCTGGTCTGCTAGTATACCATTGCTCACTTACTGTTAAAGCAGTTATATGGGAACACTGCTGTGTTAGGGGTGGGGGAACAACAACACATGATCAGCTTTGGTAGACAGCAGTCCAAATATCATGTGTGCCCACTGTTTAACATCTCCCTTGCCTGATGTTGTGAATATTCCAGCCATGAGTCCTAGTGATTATTACGGAACACATACTATTAGACAGGGTATCAATAGTCCCATATGGATGTTAAATCTGACCAAATAGCCCACTATATTTCCTTGTATAACAGCAGCAGACCCACACATATGATACCTTATTATACTAATCCTTACAATTAGTGTGTAAGTTAGAGACTTACCTTGACAATGCAGCAGTTGACAGAACTGTAGTTCAGGGCTGACTTTCTGTGATGCAAGCAGTACACAGCTGATACATGGATAGGTGCAGGTTGTTTGGATTGCCTGGTATCAGCTATTTCAATATATGTATGTGAGCAGGAGTAAGGTCGGTCTCTAGGGCCCTAAGTTGTCAGTAAATGTGTTTTGTGTTGTCTCTTAGCCAATGCCTAGGCCAGCCTATGTCTGCCTACAGGGACATCATCAGGGGGGCTCCTCCTGTGAGTGTGGCTGTGGTGACCTAGGCACTGGTGGTGGGCTGTGTATCCTTCCCTATGCTGATCATGCTGCAGCAGCTTCCATGGGATCATATTGTATAGCATGGCACATGCTGTGAACATATGTGCACATGTGGCTGAAGAGTACTGCAGGCCTCCACCAGATATACTGAAGCACTGGAACTGTGACTTCAGCAACTCAGACACATGCTCTATGATGTTCCTAGGTTGTGCATGTGCCTCATTATGGTGTTCTTCTGTGGGCGTGTGTGCATATCTGATGAGTGTCATCATCCATGGTTCCAATGCGTAGCCAGCATCACTGACTAAATGGCCATGTGGGATGCCTCCCCTAGCAAACATCTGGTACAGCTGTAATGCATGCCAGATATGGGAGTCATGATAGCTGCCAGGGCTGCCAGCACACATATTCATGATAATGCCCTGGACATTGCAGACAACCTGGCGGTAGTTGGAGTCGTACACCTTGCAGTTGACATAGATTCTACCCTCCTTAATGGGTGGTGCCGTGATGTGTAAATGAGTGCAATCTATGGCAGCCTCAGGGTAGTGTGCTACATGGTAGAAGTGTTGCATATTGCTGGCCCTTGCCTCAGGGGTGAGGGGAAAATATATGTGCTCACTGGCATGTGGTAGCATGGCATCCAGGAACTGGTGGAGTACCCTGGATGCTGATCCCCGTGAGACCTCCCATCATGTCTCCAGCTGGTCTTTGGAAGGTACCTGTGGCTATTGTCCTAAGGGCTACACATCCCTTTGTTTCCATTGGGATGGGTTCCCCTCTGTTGGCTCTAGGCCTGAGTTGAGGGTGGCAGAGCTCAGTGAGTTCTTGTAGTATGTCCCTGTCCACCCTGTAGTGCTCTCCACTCTCCAGCTCATGTAGCTCATGGAAGGTTACCCTGGGCCTGAGCATTCTTCTTCTTCTCTGCCTAGGCCTATTGTCAGCAGCAGAAGTAGCATTGACTACAGCATCTAACACATACAAATGTAGCAAATCTGCAGCAGCCACTAACATTCTTTCAGTTAAAATTCCCAAGTTTGTTCTCCAATGGTGCAGAGCATGGGGGAAAATCAGATTGCAGGGTGCATGCATACTTTAAAGTGCTCTACTGTAGGTGCTTCCTGCGTGATTAGCTACCTATGATGCATTGCACCTGCCAAGTATATCACTGACATTATTTAATGTCCCTAGTTATGTTAAGCAAGGATCCACACTAATTAATAAACAATGCTTAGCAGTCAGTGCACAAACACCTCCAAACTTGCATGCTCAGCATGCTCCAATCAGCTCAGAAGTTAGTGGACACACCATCTCCTAATGTCAGTTACCTCCTCTGTGGACACCAACATGGTTCTATGCCTACACGGAGGGGATCTGCGGACATAGTTACCCAGTTATGCTATTCAGTAACTCCACCTCATTTGCATAGGGATCCCATGCTCACAACCTGGATACCACATGCTTTCAAGCCTTACCACGTTAGCAACAGCACCAATGCACCATTGTAGACACTGCACGCAGGGTTCTGTAAAACATTGCTGTCTTGTGGTATTAATATTTGATTTTTCCACATTTTTTTAATAAGGCATGCTTGCACACTGTGCTGTGCTGTGCAAACATGCCAAGATTATTAAAAATATATATTTTATTTTAACATATTTACTGTAACTTTTGGAACACACAGAGGATAGTTTTGCTCATATCTGTGTGTGCTATGCCATTTATGTTTATCTAACTACATTTTTACAGCCCCTTTTTTCTGTCTACACTCCTCTACATGGAATGTTTTCCATGTACACTACGGACACTGACATGTGGTCTGCAGGGCTGCCTATATGCTTGCTGGATTGCTGTACCTGCCTCATTGGCATGAGATTCGCCTGTTTATGAGGTGATCTGCATGCCATGGAACTTCCCGTGTTGGCAGGTGCATGCGTGCTGCCCAACAGTGCTTATTGGATTGCAAACCTGCTTACTTTCATGTAAGCAGTGTGGCACGATGCCTACATGGTAAAACAAATGTGTAGGCTTTATTAAATTCCCACCAACATTTCAGTTACTAAGTAGCCTATGGCAGCTTAACTTTAAAAGGAGCAAGAATATGCATGAAACCAGTTACAGAGTTCAGATTCATGGATCACATTTTGACTGCATAGGGCTTGAAACAAAATGATGAGGCAGTCAGAGCTGTGCTGCAGGTTTGTCTAGCAGATGCTGAAAAACACTTAGGGGATTTCCTTGTAATAGAGAACATGCTTCAGTTTATTTTGAAAAGATAAGAAATAAGTTCAGCATTGAGGAGATTACTGGAATAAACAATGCCATTGTACTAGAATGGAGTGGAAGAAAAGAATTTTGAATCAAACAGTTAGTGCAAAATGTACCCATACTGAGTATTTTGATATGAATAAACCATTCACATTACAAGTATATACAAGCCAGAAAATAATGGACACTCATTTTAAAAGAAGGTTAAGTCAACAATAAATTAAGAATCATCGCAGATCATCAGGAAATAGATCCTCAGAGAGAGGAACAGTACTCGCCATAGTATATTATGAAAAAGATTCATCGATATATTTACTGGGAAAGAAATGCTAGGAGATAAACAATATAAGCCATTATAGAGTTTCTCAAGAAGTCATTGCAAAGCACTGTCCAGGTTGCAAAGACTGTTATTGCATTTCTAGAAACACAACCTGAGAATGAATTTTAAGCCAGGACATAATATACATATTGCAGAAAAGCTAAGTCATTTGCACTTGCCTGGGCAACAGGAAAATCTGTTTGGGGATAAAAAGGTAAGTTAACTGGATTATAAAGTAACTAGTTATGACTAAAAGAAATTTAAATGATTTCAGAAGTGTAGTGAGAATTACATAAAAATGCAAATATTCAATGCAATCACACATAGAAGCTGCAAAATTTTATACTGCCATACCTTCTCAAATTCCTTGGCCTTTACTGTAAAATTAGGCTTACAAAGCAGTAGCTAAACATATATATACATAAATATTTTGCAGAGAGTAAATGCTGTTAAAAACTGTAAACAGTGTTATTCATAAAAAAATTCTTTATAATGGTAATGGCCAATAAGGTCAATGTTTTCCATAAAATGATAAAGTATTCTAATGAAAAAATCTAGTATTGTACTGTTTCTATAAATTGTCATAAACAATGTTCCATATCTTGAAAACAATGCATAGTAAATACTTGGCATCAGTCCTATTTGTTCAGCCAAACCCAAGGTTTCCTATGGCTAGCAGCATTTCCTGTTTAGATACCTGCTTTCTGAAACAGCTACAGAAATATGAATCATGATGTGAAAAATGATGATTATTTACAAAATTAGCAAAGTAAACAGCAGTCAGTATCACTCAAACAATACTGCCCATAATCCAGGTATTAGAAACAGTTTTCTCCAGCATCATGTGAGGTTTCAGTAGGCACATTAGTAAGTCACTTGGTTTGGCAATAGTAATATGAATCAGAAATCCTGCATATCTTTTTGATGATTAAGAAATAACTAATGTCATCTCTACTGCAGTGCATTCTGCATTGAAACTGACAAGAGTTAAAAAGGTGCACCAAAAGGGTTCTTGGACCAGTCTACTTACCTGCTTAACAAATTCAAAACAAATTAAATAAAATCTTTTCTTAATCTTGTCATGACATTTCATAATGTCCGTCAAATATATGTCAGGTGTGAAAATTCAATTGAAAATTTAAAACTATCAATACTGATAGTGAAAATGATATCTATAGGTATTTCAGTGTGCTACATTAACAATCTCAGTGTTTTATCAAGCCCATTTGTTACTTATCATTATTTATTTATTTATTTATTTCCAGTTTGATTACCGGTGAAGTCCACTGGGCTCAGAGAGCCCGTTTTCAGTGGAAGCCTGGGGAGAAAAGCTCCATGACAAAGAATGCAGATTAAAGTTTAAAAACAGTAACAATTAAGAACAAGTTATAAATATGAATTCAAAGCAAAGCATTAACAATTTAGATCATTGTGGAAAAACTTTCCTTGTACAGAGTCATTTAACATACAGTCATGCATATAGAGTACGAAGCTATTTACAATATTTACATAGTTAATGTCTTTGGGAATTAGCTTTTAACGGATATAGTAAGTTATATTGTTTAGGAATGCAAGGGGAAAACCTGCTGGGGCCAAGAGCTTAACAAAGAAATTAGGTAGGATGAAAAGTTGGAAAGGAATCAATTAAGGGGCCATCTCCAAATAATATCTTGACACCACTAGGCACTAATGTGTCAAACTCAAAAATACAAAAAGTGAAGTGTGTCAAACATAAAATTACAAAGAAGGGAAGTACTACAGACAGTAATGAGTTAAGGGAGTTGCTAAGAAAGACTAGAGAGAATTAAAACTGCTATGAGGAAAAATACAGCCTTTGTTTTCATTCATAGAAGAGATTAGTTGCATGTAAGACTTACACTTTAAAGAAAATGCGCAGCTATTGTCAAATCATTTAAGGAAAGCATTATGACAAGACTATTATAATACTTGAGCATAGCCAAGTGTGAAAAGAAGAGCTTATGATGTGCTATTTTGTCAAGACCTGTCTGTACAAATAGAGGCAGAGTTCAGAACTATGTTGAGTAATGCTTATCACACTCACAATTGAATAAAATTATGCTATCTTATTCAGTTCCAGGCAGATCATGAGAGCAGCAATGGGAGAGCATTGTTTCATTATCAGGAGAATGTGTATCTTATCTGTACTGATTACTGTTTGAAGTTTCCAGAAGTCATGAAGTTAACTGATACTATGAGCAGAGGTGTGAGCAATGCACTTAAACAATATTTTCACAACATAGTATTCCAAATGGATCTATATCAGATAATGATCTGAATCACGTTAGTACTGTTTAAAAGATGTTCAAAGCAATGACAATTTCAGCATGTTACACCCAGAGTCAACTATGCAAAGTCTAAAAGTGAAGTTGCCAATGCAATACAAATTGTAAAACGTTGGATGAAGAAGTCACACTGTTATGGAGATTATTGCCCAGCATTAATGGAATATAGAAATACTTAAATACAAAATATATGTTTGCCACCTGCTCATTTGTTTACTGTTTCTGGTTTTAAAACAGTGATTCTTCTTTCTTGACATATGAAAACCAAATCAGGTTACAAGAGTGACAGAAACAGCATGAGACAAGACAAATATTTTAGTGTGACAAACATTCTAGCTCTCTGAAGTGAACAAACGAGAAAGAGAAAGAGTTCAGCTAAAATGCAGTGAAAAACCAACAGAATCAGATGCTTTGAGGAAAAGTAAGCAGCTGAATTTGTTTGTTTTTCAAACTGCAGATAGCCAAATGTTGAAATGAAACAGAGGACATATGTTCAAGACAAATATATCTCAATGTAAATCTTTAAAATAAAGTAACTTTATCCCAGATGTGCTTCCAAGAAAACAAAAAGTATCTAGAACTTTTAGGAGATATCAAGAGATATGCCAAGAGACATCTGTAGAGAAGATAGCTAGTTTGACAAGAAGACCCCTCTCTCATTAAACCTGAAGATAAGGTTCTGACAACAGCAGCTGATGTCTCCACAGAAGAGTTTGTGCACCTTTTTCTAGCATGTTCAAGGACAGGACTAACTGAAAAAGCTTTGTATTCTGATAGTATTTTGTATTGCTAATGACAGTATTCAGCAATGTCACTTTAATTCATTGCCTGTTTTTAACCATTAAGTCTTCCAAAGAAAAATCAACATTTATATCAGTACATTTAAAATCAGTGCCCTTCTTCTTAGAGTTATATGTTATTTAATACAAACAATATTTGTGTATATAATAAACCTGAGTACGTTAAGTAAAAGTGCAATTATTTTGTTTTTGAAAAAAGGGAAATGCCATATATGGGGATAGCTTTTAAAGTGCATTGTCACCCTTTCCTTAGCAAATGTAAATAACCGACCCATAGTAATGTGAGTAATCTGCTTACCATATGCCATATCAAATTGTACGGGTCTATATCATATAATCGACATTTGAAAATGTTGAAGCACCTTTACTCGACACGAAAATGTATAACACTGAATTTGTCCAATGGCCAAATCACCTATTTCTTTCCAAGGGAAAGAAATCGGAAGGCCAACAAACAACACCACATAAAAATAAACGTATTTAAAAGGGAGGCTTTGCCCCCCACACCCTCCACCATGAGGGGCTGTGCCCCCCACACACCCCCTAACTAAATATTCTAACTCCAAGACTGCCAGTCAGGGAAAGGGCAGGTGTGACAGAACGGCCAACTGATTTCTTTCCCTTGGAAATTAAATCTGTGAGTTGGTGTTCGACAAACTCAGAGTTCAACATTTTCATGTTGAGTAAAGGTGCTTCGACATTTTCAAATGCCGATCATATAATATAGTGTTTGAGGCAAATAGTGTGCCATTTTACAATTAATTTCATTCATAAGCACCGCCCTTTGAAAATTTTGTTAAAACTGAAAACTCGTGATATGGCAACATGAAAGACTGTACCCACACTCCCTCAATTGCTATTTTAGCATATTAGCTACCATTTTTCCATATTAGCTGCAGCAGTAAGGGAGTCTTATATCCTAGTAATACAATTTATCATATATTTCTCACAGGTGGAAGACTCATCCTTGAAAATTTAACACATTTGATGCTTTATTAGTAAAACCATAACACAAATAAGTAACTGCTCCTCTAATGAACTATAGCACTTCTGATTACTCAGAATGCTTTGCATGGGTATGTAAATTATTGTCAATACCTAACTTGACATTATTTTGTGGGTATGGTCATAAAGAAAAACCGAATCGACAGTAAAAGTAAAACATAAAAAAATGTTCTAATCTTTGTTTTGTTTTCCAATCACCTCCTACTTGGTATACCTCTAGAATACAATAATTGTATCCATAAATATAATATTGCATGCATTTAGAAGAAAGTGTTGTAATTCATAAAATGTTATTTCTTAGATTGTTTTCTAAGTGGAGCTTTTCTCCCCGGGCCTCCGCTGAAAATGGACCTGTGTCCAGTCGGACTTTCCCGGTCAAGAAATGTAAAATAAAATAAAATAAAAATAAATAAATAAAACAAACAAATAAATAAATAATAAATATTCAGAAATAACTGTAAAACACAGGTGTATCAGAAGTGCAATGATACCCCTTAAGTACATGGCACTCTTAGTATTATTTAGTATACCCCTATAAGAATCACGTAATATGGTTTCCTACACACAGTCATAAAGCAAAAAAAAAACACAGCACAATTTCTCATGTCCAAGTCATTCATACATACTGTCAAATTCTAATGTTTACACAGAGGAACAGCAGGGCTACTCCTAGATCATCTTGGATTTCTCAGTTCCTCCATCTCTCATGCAGACTGAATCTAGCAAGCCTGTGAAGGAACCTCATTTTTATTGCTTCTCTCTGTCCCTCATCATTTTGGTCTCTACCCATAGCTTCTGACCACAGCTGAAGAAGGGGTAATAACTTACCTGTAAGATGACAGTTTCATCCAATGACTGACCTCTTGCTTCACCAGGACAGTCCAGTAAACAGTCCAGTGCTGCTGCTGCTGTTGCTGCTGTTACCACCTATTGGTCAGTTGGCTGATACCCCTCTTTCTTCCCTTGTGAACAAGACCCCAAGATACCTAAGCTCCTCCACAAGGAGTTCTCCCTCTCATCTGCACAGATCCATCATTTTTTTTCTGAAAGGAAACCTTGATTTCTTGTTTTTGAGGTATTGATTTTCATCCTAACAGCTTCACACCAGTCATTGTTCTAATGTATTTTAGAGATTATAGTCACTTAAGACTAAGAGGACACTATAATCTGCAAGCAACATTTATGCAACCACCACATTCCCATTCTGGATACTCTCCAAGCCTTGACTGCTTTGCAAAAGTTTAATTTTAATAGAGTTTTATGCCCATATAAGAGATAATGCTGAAAATGCAAGCACAGTTTTCTCCTTCCAAAAATACAAAGATCAAATGGCATGCAAACAAAGATACAGAAGCTTGCATTGACATAACATCTCCACAAAATACTCCAGGATGCATAATCATATACTTTATCCAAGTCCAACGATGCAGGTAGACTACTGGCTAACACTTACAACATCTTAAGTATCTGTGCAAGGTCAAATAATTGATGCAGCTGTTCCAGGGTCAGGGTAGAATCCGCACTGTTCCCCCTGAATCAGGAGATCAACTGTAATACAAAGTATCCTTACAGCATATTGACATAGGCTTTCCAACATAAGCTGAGAAATGTGATCTGTCTGTACCTGGAACTCGCCCTTCTATCCCTCTTTCTGATAATTGGACATAGGTACTGTTTCCATTCTGTCATACAGCACAGCATTGAAAATGTTAAATCCACTGACACAGGGATAAGGATAACATTGGCACCAAATAAAGACAAGGACAAGATTTTGGGCTTGAATCCTGCAAACTGATATTAGTTATGTATTCAGATGGGTGGTTGGACCTACTGTCCTTCGAATGATCAGTCAATCTGAGGTTCCATCTGCCTAAATCGATAGTAGCTTGGATGGGTGTAAAATGTTCCATAGCATTTATTGATAAGAACACAGAAGGTTTCGCAAAACCTTAGCCAACCCCCCCCCCATTCTGTCTAAACATAACATTGGGTCTCCTCTAAAAAAGGGATTGTTGGCCTTTTGAGACTACCTTGGTCAACAAAGCACAAATGCAATAAAATAACTTTATAGCTTGTGACTGTACCTCTTGATTGTCCAGAATTTAGCAGAATGCCCCTATTTTTGTCACATGTTCACCCTGTAATTTGCAAAATTTTTGATTTGCTTGATAATCACTGAGGACTGCAGTCAGTCAATAAAGACAGAAATTAGAATTTCATACTTCTTATTTTTCTGAAAATGCATACCGATGCAAAATTTGTTTGAATGTTAATTAAGTGAATTAGAGTAATATTTCAAAATTGTCTATGATTTTAACCTTTTGTCCTTCCATTATTTTTGACTTTTCTCAGAACTCAAGAGCAAAGAAGGTGAGAGGTATGCCTATGTCATAATGCATCTTCATGTCATGATCAGCACCTGACACACCCACGTGCCATCCCTTCAGGATGGACCTCACTAAACATATAAAACAGGTAGAAAAATCTCAATAATAGTTTCTAAGCAAAAATATCACAGGCCTAAAGTCCATGAGCTATCAAGAGAGGCTAGAAGGTCTATCCCTTTACTCAATGTCTTATAGGCTTTGGAGAGGAAATCTCTCTCTTGCTTACATGCCATTAGAGATCCAGTTGTCTTGGACCTCCTGTGCCTCTCCAAGTCCATGGCTCCACCAGTACTAGAACCAAGGAGCTAAATCTTCACTGACAGATAAACAAAAGATAGGGAGGGACAGGTTTGTAACTCAGCAACTCCCAAAACTCTGCAATAAACTTTCCTTTCAGTGTGATTCACTTTATGTAACTTAGATGACTGGATGGGTATTCAGAAATTTATGAAAAGATTCAATGGTATTAGTCTCCTGGGCAAAGGAGGTGCAGCCTGAGAGAAGGTACTGATAATGTGTAAATGACCGTAAGACTAAATGGCCTTGGAATGTCTATGAAATCTACTGTATGAACTCTATAAAATCACTGGCTCCATAGGATTTTACTCACCTTAGTCTGAGACCACTGCCTTCCAATGTAAACTGACTGGTGATTGTTCAGATTAAGATAAACCATGTTATTTCATGCAACTCTAGGCATGGCTTGGCACAGCTTCATTGACTGACAGGCAATAATGCCAGACATTAGAGTTTCTTAGTTATTATTCGGAAAACGAATATTGATACATAACCTGTTGTTCTATTAACTTTAAGTGAATTATTGCAATATTTAAAAAATGTCACCGGTTTTGTGCCTTTGCTTCTCTCCCCGCCCCCTTATTTTTGGCAAATAGGCTGAGAGGTGTACTGGCAGCAATCACACTTTACTTACTCTGTAACACAGGTTTTCTGTGAAATCTAATCTATGGTATCATTGACTGTTTGTAACCCTCAGTGGTTTACCAGAAAAATCAAAAATGTTATGAGGGCTAGGGCAAAACCTTAGGGATAGCTCAGGTGAGAACTAGCATTATCATTTCAAACAATAGCTCCAGCTTTCCATCTCCAAAATGTGCAACACTACCACTCATAATGTTGAGTAAATGACAAAATGTGTACCACTTACTAACAGCTTGCTAACAGCTTCAACTAGGATGCTCCCAGCATAGTTAAAATGTCACTTTATACTTACAAAATGTATTACTTTATACTTATAAAAAGTTATTTTACTTAGTTAACATGATTCAATATTATTTACCATAGATATTACTTTAAAAATTCATAACAATAAATGTGTAAATGACCATTTCAGTGTGAAATATGGACTTTTGTAAGACTCAAAAATGAGGAATGTTTGTCATAATGAGATGCACTTGAGAGGTATGGCACAAACTAGTAGATTAGTACCGTTACAAATCGTAAAATCAAAAGTATTAGTGATGGTCAGAGACATTTTTTTTTTTTTTTTTGGAAATAGTCTTTAAGTGGACATTATTGCATTTTGCATTTCCACTGCATACATCACAACAAGGGCATGACTTGTTACTGAGCATTTCAGCGTGTCTTAATCTGAACATATGGCATTTTACCAACAGTAACTGAGTGTTAACCAACTATTTCTTACAGAAAGAAATGCACACACACACACACACACACACACACACACACACACACACACACACACACACACACACACACACACGCACACACATCATATTTCTAGCAGAGGCTACTGATACCTTTCCAAAGATATTATCCCTTTATTGTGTACACAATACACACTGCTCCCAACTAGATCAATCTTATATTAAGGTCTCAGTTACTAAACACTTTTCTAGTGATTCAGTAAAAGTATTCAGTTATAACAGCATATAACCAAATATGTGCAATCTTTCTTCAAAAAAGGTAAATGACAACAGTCACATAAGTCTGTGGCTGGTTTATCCCTCTTTCTCCAGATTCCCAGTAAGACTCCCCACTGGCACAGCCATAGAGTTGAGATCTCAGCTGGTTGTCCAAGCCAAGAACTCCAACACCTTCTCTGTCCAACCAGAGTTTAGTGTCCCTGCCCAAGTAGCTGACACATGCACTCTTTGAGGTTTGATTTACACACACACACACACACACACACACACACACACACACACACACACACACACACACACACACAACACCTGGGAAAGGCTGGCACAGGTTTATTAGCTATGCCCCCTTCCACCCAGACTATAAATTAATTTTAACTGCCACCAGACACTCTTGCCAGTGACCTTAAGATTCTTCCAATATACTGAGTGAAATTAATATTAATATAAATGGTAGTTTGATCAAGACAAATGCTATTATGAATGACCTACACAGTATCACCAAATAAATATGTAAATACTCTCAATGCTTCCAATATAGAAAGCTTCCTAGTATAGACTTTGTGTCTCTGGTTCCACTGAAACCTGTGACATAGCATCTTTATGGCCTAGCTGGTAAAGTGATTTAATGTTACATATATTTTAAAGTTTGCTGGACTGAGGTTAACCTTCCATTTTCCTCTGTTAAAACATATACATTTAAACAGTTATAATAGCACATGTACATTTCTGTTCTCTCCAGTAGGGCACACTGCAGATACTTTCAAACACAAGCACTTTAAAAATACCTTTTTAACACAAACATCTGTACAAATTACTTTGATATACACATGACATACAGTTCTAATACATTTGTAACACAGACATCTTGTATAAATCAGTTTGATATTCACAAATAACATATAATTATTTACAAAATTCCAGCTAGCTCCTATCATCACACTGGCATCCAGGTAGTGTACTTACTAGCCGGTTACTGAAATTTACCCAAACATATGAATTTACCGGCTCTCTCTTCTGAGTTTCTGTTTTCCCACTGGAAGAGCTGAAATTAAGTTGTTACTCAATGTGCAACCATCTTGGAAGACCCTTTCAGTTTTCTTGTGCCAGAGTCAAAAAAAGATCTCTGGGTGATATCAGAAGCAGAAATCAGATAAGAAACTCCTTTTGGGTTTTATTACCTCCCTCTGGGTTTTCTTTCAGTGCTTGAATAATAGTCTACTGATTTGCTTATGTTTTTCTTGTATAAAATATATATACGTTTTCAGTGGGATTTCTCTTATACTAATGCTGTTAGTTATAAACTTCGTTTGAAGGTTTTGATAGAAAAACTTGCTGTTTTGCAATTTTTTCTTTGGAGTCATGATTATTTGAGGTCATTGAGAACATTTACAGTAGTTTAAATCACAATTTGGGTGCTGTTTTTTGTGAAACATTTCTGAAGGGAATTTTTCTTACGTTAATACTTATTTTCTTGTCTAATTTTTAGATTATTATTTGATGTAATTTAGTACATTTATTATGTTTTAAATGAGTATCTCATTTAAATCACGATTTTTATTTGATATTTCTGACAGGAATTTTACTTACTGTTATACTTAATTCCTGGTTTAAGGCTATTTTAGGCTGTTTCTATCTATGTTAGACTAAAAATCAGCCTTTATTTATTTATACTGGGGGCTTTTGTGATGTGTTCATTGTGCTTTATGGTGGGCTACTGAAAGTGCTGCCTTTTTTCTACAATACACTCTTCAGTATAGTTTTGCTAAATCAGTAGAATTCAGTTTGCTATTCAGAGGGAACTTTGCAGGATTTTGTCCATTTTTTACTGGGTTGACTATCCAACTAGTATTTAATATTGATCTGGCTAGTTTTTGCCTCCTGTCTTACAGGATTCAGATATCTTCCCCCCACCACCACCATAGTACCCATTTGTACCTAAAAAATAAAAGAATAAATCAGAAGAATATGCCTTAGCCTATGGCTTGTGATTTGTCAGTAGCCTTAGCTTTGGACAAGCTATCCAACCATTTGCCTTCTGCTACCACCAGGTCTCCTGGTGTGGTCGTAGTATCATAATTACGCATGATACAAGAGCCAGACACATCCTCTGGGACAGTACCATTGCATGTTACAGGTATGGGAGAACCAAACCCTTTAGGTGCCGGGGAAGTCAGGGACACAGCATCTGTTGCCAGTATTGATACCCCACCCCCAGGATTCTCCCACTTGTGTAGGGTATGTTAAAAAGAGAAATATGACCCTTCATGTGATGGAGCAGCAGTCTCTGACTGGTTTTCCACCTGAGATGGTGGCTATGGATAGATTCACAGCTGAGGCAGTTGGTTACAGGGTGCATACCCAGATTATAGTAGCACTGGAGATTCCACCACTGGTCAGTCTGCTAAGGATCCTCCTTTTGAAGGACGTCCTGTGTCTGAAAACTATGAACTCACTGTGTCAGATCATCTGATTTCCACTGATGACGAACTGATACAGGGACCCAAACAGATGTTTTCTTTCCCTTTCTTTGCTCCCAGCACTGGAGATGTCTTCTAGAAAGCTTGTAGTTTTCCTTTGTTCATTGAGGCTTTGCATAAGAAAGTGTTTAAGAAATTTAGGGTATGGTCAGCCTCACCTGGCCTCCAAGCCCTTTTGAGTGCAGACCCTGCTTCAGGTCCCAAGTGACATTTGCTTATTAGAAAACATTGTCTTCTTTTTACCTAGTTACTCTAAATTAACTAGGCAAGTGACTAGAATCATAGTGAAAGAAGGTGGCACAACACAGCATGGTATATTTTTAAGTGTTTAACTACCAGTGTTTTATGTGGAAGTTTGTATTGAGATACATGTGCAGTTTGGATGAGTTTGTTGTATCACTGACTGCAAAACAAAAGGTCTGTGTTAAAGATATTATTTCCAATGTTTCTCAGGTGTCAAAACATGCTCTAAAACTTGCCTTGGAGGGGACTAATACTTTTTCTAGAACTGTAACACTATCAGTGGGGATTAGGCTGTACACTGGGATACACTCTCAGAATTTTTCTGATAAGTTAAAAAATGAAATTATGAGTGATCCTCCTGAGTCTGATTGTGTGTTTTGTACAGCAGCTAATCATATCCTTAAACACTGGGATGACATGGGGAAATTTATGTAAGAAGTATCAAAAATGTTTAATATTTTCCAGTTCTCCTCCTTTAAGCAAGATAACTTTTGGTAACCTAACCAGCAGAAGTCCCAGCCGAACAAAATCCAAGGCAAAAAAAAAAGAAATGGCAGGACAGCAACTCTGCCAAGACTAACAAGAAGTATTCCTTTCCTAAAAAGAATACCCTCCTTCCAACGCATAACTATGCTGAGGTATGGCACCCAACTTTATTAAGTTTGCAGTCAGGTGCCTCTTCTCTCTAGTCAACTCTCATCAAGGTGGCCTGGCTGTCAATGGCTTCTGACAAATGGGTGCAAATATATTTGGCAGGGGTTTCAGATGGCAGTGAAAAGATATTCTGCCTCCATTCGGTGGGGGGGGGGGGGGGTTACCCTCATCTACTAGACCAGACTTTGTTATTCCCTGCTATTCTCCAGGACATTCTAGACTCAACTATCATAGAAGCAGTCCCTTCTTCATGAAAAATAAAGAGGTTTCTTCTCTAATATTTTCTTGGCTCCCAATAAGGGCAGTCATCAAAAATGGTGTGGGACCTTCCTGTTTTGAATATATTTGTCAAAGCCCCCAAGTTCAACATACTCATCCTGCAGGCAGTGCTTCCTCTGTTTCTAGACTGCTACTTCATGATGCCTGGTCTTGACGGATGTCTTTCCTCATATCTCCATTGACCATGGCATCAATGGATATCTGAGATTTATTGCGTCTGTTCCACATCAGTTTTTTGTATTGTTCTTTGGGTTATCCACTGTAACATGAGTGTATACCAAGTGCCTTGCTCCAGTAGTGGCCCTCTGATGGACTCTGTTCATTCACTTTTTTCCATACTTGGGTAACTTGCTGATCTGTGTGGAGTCTCCTGGTGTATGGGACCACTAGAGAAAGTCTCATCCTGACTCTGCCATCTAGGGTTCAAGTTGAACCTCCTAAAGTCACATTTGACACCCTTACAAAGTCTAGTGTTTCTGGGGTTCCTTATTGACTATAGCAAGAGTCTGTTTTTCTGCCTGAAGACAAACTCCTGATGTATCAGTTGTTTTTTTCTGGAATTCTCCTAGAGAAATGTCATCTCAGTGGGAGAATCCCCACAAATTTTTGGACTAATTGCATCCCTGATTTTCATTTTACCTCTGGTCTGTCTTCACATGAGAAAAATTCAATGGTATGTCCAAAATTGATGGATGCAGCACCTTCATTCCCTGAAAACACAGTTTTCAATGTTGTCCTTCATCAGACAAGAATTGCAGTAGTGGAGAGATCAGTTGAGTGTCAGTCCAGAGCTTCCTTTATCCCCACTGATGCCAGTAAAATCTGTTCAGACGGATTCATCTGACATTTCCTAGGGAGCTGCATCAGTGAGGTTGTTAGTGCCAGCCACATGAGGGCCCAAGGATGCGTGGAAGCACATCAATATCTAGGAGATGTTGGCAGTGTTTCATGCCTTGAAAGCTCCTCACCACCTTGGGACTCCGGGTCCTCTTCTGGTGGTTATGAACATAACCACAGTGATGTGGCTCTTCATCAAATTAGGGGGTATTAGGTCTTACCCTCTTGTGCTGACTAGCAATGATAGCCTGGAAATGGGCTTTTCAGTATTCTCTGTTGTTCCAGGAACTAATCCACATGTGGGGAACACCTCTAATAGATCAGTTAACCTCCTTACAAAACAGATAACTGGAGAAATTCTGTTCCAGACATTCTTGTAGCCATGTTTGGATGACAGTAGCATTCTTATTTCCTGGGACAGGAATGTTGCTGTATTCATTTCAATCCTTTTCACTAATTCACAAGATACTTCTGAAAGTTCAAATGGCAAAGACCATTATGGTGACCCCCCCCCCCCCATTGGCCTAAGCAGTCTTGGTTCTCCCTGTTTATGGTGTTGGCCAAGGGCAATTAGCACAGACTTCTTCATATTCTGGACTTGCTCACCAAGTCTCAGGAGTGAATGGTGCACCCCAATTCTGACAAGCCTGGATGATTTTATCTTGATTTGTTTAGACATTTCTTTCTTTAGGTTGTGTAGCAGGTGTTAAAAGAGGCCAGAGAATCTGCTATTAGCAAATTTTACATTTATAAAATTGATGAGGTTTTCTATGTGGTACCTAAATGGAAACAGAGGTTTTACCCATTGTGGTTAATATCCCTCTGTTCTTCAAATATTGGTGTAAGCTACTTCAGGATGAGTTAGAGCATGTGCCCATTAAAATGCATTTAGCAGCTATATCTGCTTGTTTGCCAATGGATCTCCTTATTCTTTCTTCTTCTTTTGTAAAGCAGTTCATGAAAGGAGTCTTGCATATAAGAACCCCCCCCCCCCCCTTCACAAGCAAATTCTTCATTCATGGGGTCTCAACTATGTTCTTGAAACTTGATCTTACTACAGTTTGAACCAGCAGCTCACCCTGATCTTAAGTTCTTAACTTGGAAAACTGTTTTGCTTATTGCTCTGACATCTGCAAGGTGAGTTTCTGAGCAGTAAGCTGTCATGGTGGGACAACCTTAATTGATTTTCCACAGGGATAAAATCATGTTGTGCCCTTAACTTTTTTTTCAGGCTAAAAGTGGTTTCAGTCTCTACGTTCTATCAGTCTTTTAATCTCCCTCTGTTCTTTCCAGAACAAAATAATAAGGGATAGATGTTACTTTATTCCTTGGATGTGCAGGTGCTACCTAGGTCAGGTGCGACCTTGACAG